>NC_133662.1:2097930-2343923 GCF_037893015.1 Macrotis lagotis | reverse complement strand
TAAATAAAGATACCTATTTTAAAGAGACAAATTAGAAATCTGACTTCATTTACAATTCTAAAAGCACTGACCTTGCATGTAAATAGTATCAGTTTTGGAGTCAAGAGGCCTAGGCTCTGCTTTGTTGCATATATAATACCTATGTATTTTGGGCAAGTAATCTCACATAAAGAAATCATACCTTTTTTAGTTTGTAAAAATATATGGGGTGGGGCAGCTAGGTGGTGCAGTGAATAGAGCACTGGACTTGGAGTCAGGAGTACCTGGGTTCAAATCTGACCTCAGACACTTAATAATTACCTAAGCCACTTAACCCCACTGCCTTGAAAAAATTTAAAAAAATGTCTATATCTATATATCTATTTGGAGTGTGAGTTAGATTAGATAAGGAGTCCTTAACCCAGTTTTGTGTCATAGACTCCCTTCTAAGAATGTTGCCTACTTTTCATAATCCTTGGAAATACTAAATTAGTGCAAGTAATTACTATCTAAATTCATAGATCCCTTGAAATCTTCTCTCCAAGGAGGTTCATGAAACTTTGAAGAGATTCCCTGGTTCAAATGATCTTTTAACTTCCTTACGCACTCTGAAATGTTATTATCCTAGCATGTATAATCAGCTTTTTTTTAAGGGTTTTCCAAGGCAATGGGGTTAAGTGGCTTGCCCAAGGCCATACAGCTAGGTAATTATTAAGTGTCTGAGGCCGTATTTGAACTCAGGTCCTCTTGACTTCAGGGCTGGTACTCTATCCACTGCATCACCTAGCCATCCCTATAATCAGCTTTTAAAATAAAAATCTGATATCTTGTTTTTTGCATCAACTATATGTTCCAATAGTTCTACTATTTCCCTTTAGAGGGTTATTATTTCTTATAATAAAGAGGGGGAAAAATATAATCTTATATTACATGTTATGTTCATCTCTCACCTTTGCAATGATTTAATTTGTATGATATGATGCAAAAAAATCAACATTTTCATTATAATACACAAACTGATATTGAAAACTGATTAAGAGGAAAATAACCATGACAAAATGCCTAAGAATACATACTTGTTGGATGATTTTTTTGACACATGGAAGTGGAAGTCCCTGATAATTTGACTTGATAATCCACTTGAGCAGGTGATGGCCCAAAACTTCAAATACCATACAGATATCTTGTGAGTTGATTAAGGATATAAAAGAAGAGATATACTGGTACACCAAGAGACAGTAGCACAGAAATGTGGAGGAAAAATAAAAAACATTTTCCTTCTACGCATGTAATAAGTATAATAAATGCCTGATTGGGAGTACATTAACAATTGCAGAAGTGTGGGATATGATGAATGATAAGCAAATATAACTTAAGGGTTCAATTATAACTTTGAAGTTGAAATCATAATCTAATGGGCCTATGTCTTGCCTGTGAACAAACTTCTAAGTTCTATAATTATATTTCAAAGTTCTATAATTATTTTAGCAGCTTGTAAAAGAACCTTTATTTTGCTTAATTTAAAATGCAACAATAGGCAGTTATCCTCTTCAAACTGTACTCTAAAACCAAATTTATCATATGAAAACAGTGTGCAATAGAGAAACAATTTTATTGAAGCTTGGCTTGACAGTATGTTGTACTAATACTGTCTCTCTCTCTCTCTCGCACACACACACACACACACACACACACACACACACACACACACACACACCTCTCTATCTCTATGTATATATGTAAAAATTAATTCCCTCGGAATTTCCTGAAAGGATACGAGTTCCATTCACTCCTGAGATTTTGAAGTCATCCAAAAGTTGAACAACCATCTCTCTATTTGGATCATTGGGATCTGTATTGCGAACCTGTATATATGTATATGGAGGAAAGACAGTATTTAGTCAAAAAAAAAAAAGATAAGCAATGATTATATTGATTGATCTGTATTTGGTTCCTTTTAAGCATTTAATAAGAGATTGACAGCATATATAACCTCTCTGATAGCAGTAATGCTCTGAGCAAGGAATCCTCAAAGAAGCAGAACAAAAATCACTTGAACAGTTTGGAATTATGACTGAGGGCTGTAAAACTGCAAGTTCTTTAACCCAGAATACCAGGATGAGGTCTGTATCTCAGAGATTTAACAAAAAAGGCGGGGGGGGGGGGGGGGGGGGGGGGGGAGAAGGATCTATATGTATGTTTTTTGTGGTGGCAAACAATTGGAAATTGAGGGGATGCCCATCCATTAGGGAATGGCTTAATAAATTGTCATATGTAATTTTGATGGAATACTATTATATTTTAAGAAATAATGAACAGGATACTTCCATAAAGAATTATATGAACTGATACAAAGTGAAGTGAACCAAAATCACTGTACACCATAACAGCAATAATATATGATGATCAACAGTGAATTACTTAGCTACTCTAAGCAATACAAAGATTCAAGACAATTCTGAAGCATTTATGATTGAAAAAAAATCTTATATTAAACTCCAGAGAAAGAACTGATCAAATATGAATGCAGATCAAATATTTTTTACTTTAAGTTTTTTCAGTCTGTGCTTGCTTTCACAACATGACTAATATGAAAATATATTTTGTATGACTACACAAATATAATCTATATCAAATTGCCTTCTCAATGGGAGTGGGGAAAGGAAAGGAAGAACTTGAAACAAGTTTTAAAAATATGCTAAAAATGGACTTTATATTGTAATTGGAAATTAAATAGTTTCTTAAAAAGGAAATTTTCTTTTCTCCCTTTCCTATGACCTCATTTTTTATAACCTATTTATTCATTTAAAAAAACAAAAAAAATATTGTCATATGTACAACAAAATTTAAGAGGATTTATAATAAATTTCAATCTCAAGAAAGTCTATTATATAATAAATATTTCACATTACGTTCAAAATTGTTCACCTTTCTTTGCTACCTTGTATGTTTTCTTCTGTTCTTTCCTATGCACTGTTTATCCCCCCCCCTTACTTCCCTTCCTGCCCCTCCCACAGGACAGCTATATAATTAAGGATGAATTCACTCCCCTCCCATACTTCTATACATATATCTATTCATATATAATTATATGTATAGACACACACACACACATATATAAATACACCTATATGTATAAATACAATGACATACATATTTCAAAGATATATATATTTGGGTTATATCTCTCATCTGAATAACATTTCTGGAAAATAACAACTCCTCCTTACTCCAATACTTACCTTCTTTTCTAAGGACAAGAAAGTTACTAAGACTAAACACCTACCCAATGCAACACTTATTCATAAGAAACTTTCCAGAGATAGTCTAGATAATAGATAGTCTAGTCTTAGACAAATAGCATTTTCATAAACAGAAAACTGGTGAATATATTACCAAGGAGATACTCAATAAATTTAAGTGTATCAATGAATGAGAAAGATAACATGACAATATAAAGGTAAACAAAATTAATACTTGACTAATCTAGTAGTTTGAGAAGAAATGAACATTTAAATGATGGACAAAAGTAGTATCAAATTTATTTAGAATTTCAAAAATCTTTACAAATATAAACAATTAGAATACTAATAATTGAAAGTTTGCCTTAAAAACTAAAAAAGTTACTTTATGAAAAATAAAATTACCCATTTAACTCATGAAATTTATTAGCCTAAGAAGTGAGAAAGGATGAACCCATTTCAAGAAGGGTTTAAGAGATTTTAATGAAAGAGAATTGTATAACAAGGTACACCAAATGAAACTCAGAAATGTTCAGGGGAATGTTGCTAAATCTTTGAAGGTTGCCAAATAAAAGTTTAAACCAGATGTAGCATTGATTTCATCTAATAAACAGCATCTATGTTCTTTATTCTCTTTCTCTTAATCTTATAACTTAATGAAATTCTCTGAAGTTTCATAGTGAATATCTTTTGAGACTGTGTTATTTACCAACATAGTATTTCATAAATTATTTATAGCAACTTTTTTATGAAGGGACAAAGAAATAGAAACTAAGTAGATTCCCATCAACTGGTAAATGGTTGAGTAAATGATAGTATAACAGAATTTTATCATCCTATAATAAATTAAAATGATTTTAAAGAAACCTTGGAAGACTTATATGAACTTATACAGAATGAAATAAGGAGAAAATTTTGTACTCAAACACAACCATTGTAAAAAGGAACCTTTGAAAGACTTAAGAATTTAAATTAGTATAAAATCATAATTCCAGAATATAATATAATGATGCCTACCCTCCTGTCAGAGAAATGATGAAATCAAATACACACATTTTGGACATGGTCAATGTGAGAATTTATTTTATATTGAGAAGGAGAAAAAAAAAAGAAGTGACTGATAACCAGAAAAAAAGTTTAAGAAAATTTTTATAGTTTATAAAAATCAATCATCAAGTTGAGAGTCAATTGTATATCTAGCACTGTTGAATATAAAAAGTAGGTCAAGGCTCCTGCTCAAAAAAAGGCTTATGGACTATTGTGGGATATAAGATAAACATGCATGAAACAATTATCAAACAATTCAAGATTGCAAAATAGTGATATATATTTGAGTTGTTATCTCTTATTTGAATAACATTTTCAGAAAATAACTACTCCTTATTTCGATACTTACCTTCTTCTAAGGACAAGAATGTTCTTTTTTTTTCTTTACAATTACATTAAGAGTTTCCTACCTGCAAAAAATGTTGTAATTGATGGGGAAGGAGAGGTAACATAGCTTAGATAAGACACAAATCTCTGATTTAATAGAACATAGTCTAGTAGGGAAATGATGCATATCTATAAATTACCTTAATACAAAATAAAAGTATGTAACTGCATCAGAGATTCAAAGTGCTATTTGAGTTCCAAAGGGAAAATGGATAGAGACAAAGGAAGGCTTCACATAGACTTCTATAGATGAGGAAAAGGAGGACCTGCTAGATAAAAATAACTGTGAGTAAAGCATAGTGATGCTTTTGTACAGGGAAAGCAATTATTATAATTTAGTTAAATCATACTGGGCGATAGAAGACAATATGAGTATAATATAAGATTGGAGAACTTGAAAAGGTAAAGTAGCTTCAGAGTTTAGGCCCTTGAATGAAAGGCCCAACTTAATTTAGGAGGTATTATATGGAAACATTAAAAGATTTCTGAATGTTGTAAAATGAACAGATGGATATGGAAGATGAATTATTGTAGCAATAGTCAGATTGGAGAAGAACTGTTAGGTAGTTATAAAAATGACCAATCTTGGCTTCAGAAAAATGGTTAGGAAACGTACTACCTTCTTTCATTGTAAGATGGGAGACAATGGGCAGAGGAATGTAACATTCTGTAATGTAACATACTGTCAAATTCCATATTGCATTGATATGCTTTATCGATTTTTCTCTGTTAAAAGGAAAAGACCCACTGGAGTTGGGAATATTTTTTTCAAAAAACGACTTTGATACAAAACCAAAAGGAATCAATAAAACAATGTAAAGTAAGTAACTGGCAGACCCAGAAGCAAGGATAGGAAGGACAGCTGGGAGAAGGAAAGGAAGAAGTTAACAGTGGGGGAAAAAAGGATGAGGAAAGATGGAAAGAGGAGAGAGGAAAAAAGGGGAAGAGGGAGGGAGAAGGAAGGAAAGAAGGATCAAGACTACCATCTCACCTTGACAACATTCTCCAACTCTACTTCTTTTATACTCCAGACTCCGATTAAGAGGCAAACCTACTAATTGGCAAAAATCAACCTGCTCATTCCATCCTCCCTAGCTTCTTCTATTAACATTATCATACCCTCTAATTTTCTTTTTTCTGCTTTTATCTTTTTTCTTTAATTTATTTACACATTACTAAAATACTCTTGTATCATACCCTCTAATTTTCTTTTTTCTGCTTTTATCTTTTTTCTTTAATTTATTTACACATTACTAAAATACTCTTGTTTAAGAGTAAATATAATGCCCTTCCCTGACAAAAATATAAAACCTCATGAGAAAAAAAAGTAAAAGAGAGGGAAAAAAAGATGTGTTTCAGTCTGTGTTCTAATACCATCAGCTGTCTCAGGTAGATCACTTTCTTTATCCTAAGTCCATCATAGCAGTTACTTCCATATTTTTCTATGGTTGCTGTTGCTGATTGTAATTCCCTCCATCCATTCCTCCCCACTACCATCTATTATATTTCCTCTCTCCTTTCACTCTGTCCCCTTTCAAAAATGTGCTGTGGGGCAGCCAAGTGATACAGCAGACACAGTACTGGCCCTAAGGTCAAGAGGCCCCAAGCCCACATCCCAGCCCAGGGACCCAGCAACCACCCAGCCCCTTGGTCCTGAACAGACCACCCAATTCTAGCACCTTACAAAAAAAGAAAAAAAAGAAAATGTGTCTGAGGTCTCTCCAAAACCCCTCCAAAAACCTTTCAATGATGTAAAAAAACAATTCCTGGGGCAGTAAGAACCCACAAAACGATGAGATGAAATAATTTTCGTCCAAGATAACTTAGATGGTCAGCAGGAAAGATCTGTCACATCTGAGTAAGAGTGGAGCACAATCTAGCACAGAATAAGCTCCAGCAGAGTAAAACAAGTCTTGAGAGTCACTGAATCAGCAATGGCAGCAGCCACTTCTGGAGCTCTCAGTCCTCAGACAGTAACAGGGGGAACAGAGATTAGAAAGAGAATAGAGGGTTCTCTTTGATGGGCACTGGAAGCAGGACTATTCCTTTGTCCACACTTGGATATGGGTTACATCTCTGGTGACAATACCAGAGTGTCAAGCATCAGAACACTGGAACTTGCAGCGACAGAAGAAGTGGAATCCTCACAGTTCCAGAAAAAAGTCCTTGGAATCTGGTCCTCACAGACCACAGCACAATCCAGGAGAGTATGGAAATGTACTTCTTAGATATTCGACCTTGAAAGAACTAAAAACTTACAGGTCCCTAGAAATCTCTAGAAACAGCTGTACAAAACCCCAAAAGCTTCAGTGTGCCCTTCACCCTGGAAGCAGAGACCTATTTTAAGGAAGAGTTAAAAGTCAAGAAATAGGCTGGGGAAATGGGTAAACAAACAGAAAAAAATTCTGAACACAGAAAGTTATTAAGTGACAAGGAAGATCAAAACACACTCAGAAGATAGAATCAAAGCTTCTACATTCAAAAACCTCCAGGAAAAATATGAATTGGTCTCAGGCCAAGAAAGTTTGCTTAAAAAGGATTGAGAGGGGTGGAGCCAAGATAGCAAAGTGAAGGCAGGAATCTGAGCTTTCCCCCAATCACTGCAAATGCCTTCAAATATCTTTAAACAATGACTCTAACCAAATTTTAAGAGTGGTGGAACCCTCAGAAAGACTGAGTCAAACAGTTTTCCAACTCAAGACAATTTGGAAGATCTGCAGGAAAACACTGGGGTTGGAAAGGGCCACAGTACTCCAGCCATCTATGGGATGCCTGAGTCCCTGGGGGCATCTAGGTCAGTGGCAGCAGTGGCCCTTTTCAGACCTCTGGGTTCAGGGATTGCCAAGGACAATTTAGAAGGTCAGTGGGAAAACTCTGCTGCAGCATAGTAAGCGTGGAACCCAGTCCAGGGGTTCTTAGGTCTTCATAGCCCCAGGAATGGGAAGCAAACCTGCAGAGCCCTACAGATGCTTCCGGAGTTTTTAGTCCATTGGTGGTAAGAGAGTTGGGGGGGGGGGGGGGGGGGGGGGGCAGAGAAGACTTCTTGTGGTCAGGCCAAGAGAGAAGTTGAGAGTCTCTTATAAGGTCCTAGGAAGAGTATCCCTGAAAACCACTGCAAAAACCATTAGAAGCATGGGACAGTGAGCCTTCCATCCTGGAAGCGGAGCCCCACCTTATTAAAGAGTTAAATCAAGTCATAGGCTGGGCAAATGAGCAAACAACAGAACAAAAAGAATATGACCATAGACAAGTACTTTGGTCTCATGGAGGATCAATTCAGAAGATGATAGTCAAGGCTTCTGTATTCAAAAGTCTCCAAGAAAAAGTATGAATTGGTTTCAGGCTATGGAAGAGATTAAAATAAAAAACTTTAAAAATCAAGTATGGAAGATAGAGGAAAATTGGGGAAAGAGAAATAAAAGTGATCTAAGAAAATCATGAAATAAGAGTCAACTAATTAGTAAAGGAGATACACCAAAAAAAAAAACCACCTAAAGAAAATAACACCTTAAAAACAAAGTAGGTCAAATTTACAAAAAAGTACAAAAGTCAATGAGAATGCCTCAAAAAACAGAATGAAAAATGAAAAAGAGGCCCAGTAATTCAGTGAAGGAAAAAAAAAACTTCTTAAGTAGAATTGGGGGCAGCTAGGTGGTGCAGTGGATAGAGCATTGGCCCTGGAGTCAGGAGTACCTGAGTTCAAATCAGGCCTCAGACACTTAATTACCTAGCTGTGTGACCTTGGCCAAGCCACTTAACCCCATTTGCCTTGCAAAAACTAAGGGGAAAAAAAAAGGAGAACTGGAAGAGGAAGTACAAAAGCTCAGTGAAGAAAATAATTTCTTAAAAATTAGAACTGAACTAAAAAATATTTAGAAACGAACAAATGAAGCTAATGACATTAAAAAAAATCAAGAAACAATCAAACATGGGAAAATAGAAGACAATGTGAAAATATCTCAGTGGAAAAACAATAAATCTGGAAAGTAGATCTTGGACAGAGATTTTTAAAATTATTGGATTTCTGAAAGCCATAAATAATAATGATTAAAAAAGCTTAGTCATCATCTTTCAAGAGATTATTAAAGAAAACTGCCTCAGATATTCTAGAACCAGAGGGTAAAATAGAAATTTAAAGAATCTACTGATTATTTCCTGAAAGAGATCCACAAATGAAAATTCCCAAGAATAGCCAAAATTCCAAAACTTCCAGACTAAGGAAGAAATTTTGGAAGCTGCTGGAAAGAAACCTCAAGTACCATGGAGCTACAGTCAGAATAACAAAGATTTAACACCTTCTACATTAAAGGCTTGGAATATGATATTCTGGAAGGCAAATGGACCAGGAGCACAACTTGTGCAAAAAAACTGAATATAATCCTTCAGGGGCAAAATATGGACATTCATTAAAATAAGACTTTCAGAAAGGGTGAAAATCTCACATGTACAAAAGTATTCATAGCAGCTCTTTTTGTAGTGACAAAGAATGGGAAATTAAGGGGATGCCCATCAATTGGGGAATGGTTGAACAAATTGCGGTATATGTATATGTGATGGAACGCTATTGTTCTATAAGAAATCATGAGGGACAGGATTTCAGACTATGAAAATTTTTTTTGAGGCTTTCTAGTCTCTTAAACATAAAGAAAACGAAATCACATTTATAAAAGAGCCAGATCCTAATTGATAGATGATTTTAAAAAAAAAAACAAGTTTTCAGATGAAGTAATCAAAGCTATCTATAGCCACATGAAAAATGTTATATCTCACTATTAAATAGAAAAATGCAAATTTAAACAATTCTAAGGAACTACCTCATATGTTAGATAAGGTAAAAGAACAGAGAAAGACAAATGTTGGAGGGAATGTGGAAAAATGGAAGTATTAATGCATTGTTGATAGAGTTGTAAACTGATTCAACCATTCTGCAGGAAAATTTGAAACTATGCCTAAGGGATACAAAACCCTGCATACTCTTTGACCTAGGAATACCCACCACATGGCCTGTATCCAAGGAAAAGGACACACACACACACACACACACACACACGTATATGAATGTACATAGCAGTTCTTTTCTAGTGGCAAAAAATGAAATTGGGGGGATGCCCATCAACTGGGGAGTGACTAAACAAATTGCCATAAGTGATTGTATTGAAAAACTATTGTGCTATAAGAAATGATGAGCAGGATGCTCTCAGAAAAACCTGGAAAGACTTAGCAGAACAGATGCAAAGTAAAATGTACCATGTACAAAGGAACAGCAATATTGTAACATGACTAATATGGAGATGTTTACATGACGGTACATGTAAAACCTATATTCAATTTGCTTGCTTTCTCAACTCTGCTGGGAACACAGGACCAGGAGAACCTAAGAACCTGGATTAGCAGGATTAGCCTGATTAGTGGTGGGGCTGGAGCCCTGGAGCCTGAGGGGCCAAGAATCAGACAGGTTTGATCAGCTCCGGGGCTAGAACCTGGTCGACCGTGGGGGCTTGGGTCAACTAGGGAGCAGAGGCATTGGTGTTAGCCTGACCCTTGGGAGCATGCCAACAGGGCTACAGGGAGAGTTCCAGTGCAGGAAAGCTGAAGACATCATACCTAGGCTCCTCTGATCAGGAGGAACTCTAAATCCACACCTCCATTTCAGCTGAAGCCTCTTCC
The DNA here is from genome assembly GCF_037893015.1 of Macrotis lagotis. Lineage (NCBI taxonomy): Eukaryota > Metazoa > Chordata > Mammalia > Peramelemorphia > Peramelidae > Macrotis > Macrotis lagotis. The sequence goes on along the minus strand of NC_133662.1, from coordinate 2,333,601 downwards.
CAGAACAAACACAATTACAGACTACCTCTGTCCCAGGCTAAGCCCTTGGAGCAGAACCACCTCAGCAATCCAGACCAAGGGAGAGGGCCTCAATTTAGGTCACAGACACTCCAGAGAAAGCAACCAGCACCCGCTACTGGCAAGCTGGAGATATTGCACTCAGTGAGTGAAGCAGTGAAGGCAGGAAATCTGAGCTCTCCCCAGATCACTGAAAATGCATTCAAATATCTTTTTTTTTATTTTTATGCAAGGCAATGGGGTTAAGTGGCTTGCCCAAGGCCACACAGCTAGGTAGTTATTAAGTGTCTGAGGCCAGATTTGAACTCAGGTGCTCCTGACTCCAGGGCCGGTGCTCTATCCACTGTGCCACCTAGCTGCCCCCACAAATAACTTTAAACAATGACCAAATTTAAACCAAATTTTAGATTGGTAGAACCCTCAGAAAGACTGAGTGAAACAGTTTTCCAACTCAAAACAATTTGGAAGATCTGCATTAAACACTGGGGTTGGAAAGGGTCACAGAACTCCAGCCATCCATGGGATGCCTGAGTGCCTGGGGGCATAAAGCTCTGTGAACCAGTCCCTCCCCAACTCAAGGTCTTATTAAAATGAAGAAAGGTCAGCAGAAAGGAGGATCCATAGAAAAATTCTTGGAAGGGAAAAGACCCTAACTCAGAGAGACCTAGAACCTCTGAGGAGAATATGATCTGGTCTCCAGCACAGAAAGACTTCCTTGAAGAAATAAGTTAGGAGTTTCAAAATCAATCAGAAAATTTGGGAAAAGAAACCCAAGAGAAGATTAACACCTTGCAACAAGAAAATAAATCAGTGGACAAATACAAAAATGAGAATAATTCTCTCAGATCCTCAACTGGGCAAATGCAAAAAGAAAATAATCCACTCAAAACCTCAAATGGTCAAATGGAAAGTTCTTTCAAAAATAGAATTGACTAAATGGCAAAGGAGTTGCAAAAGGTAAATAAAGAAAACTCTTCTCTAAAAAAAGGAATGGAGTCTGTGGAAACCAATGACTTCATGAGAGAACAAGAACCTGTTAAACAAAAAACCAAAAAACAGAAAAATTTAAGAAAATGTAAAATACTTCATCAGCAAAACCAATGACCTCAAAAAAAGATAGAGAAGTAACACCTTGAGAATTATAGGTCTTCCTGAAAACATTGAAGAGGAAAAAAGCCTAGACTTAACATTACAGGATTGAGTGATGGAAAATTGCTCTGATATCATGGAACCAGAGGGCAAAATAGTTATTGAAAGAATACATCGGTGCAGCTAGGTGGCACAGTGGATAGAGCACCGGCCTTGGAGTCAGGAGCACCTGGGTTCAAATCTCACCTCAGACACTTAATAACTACCTAGCTGTGTGGCCTTGGGCAAGCCACTTAACCCCATTGTCTTGGAAGAAAAAAATCTTAAAAAAAAAAACATCATTCCCCTCTAGAAAGAGATGCTAAAATGAAAACACCAAGGAATGTTATGGCCAAATTCCAGAACTATCAGACAAAAGAGAAAATCCTGGAAGCCACCAGAAAGAAACAATTTAGATACCAAAGAGCCACAGTTAAGGATTACGCAGGACTGGCTGCATCAGCATTAAGGGACTGAAGGGCCTGAAATGAGATATTCCAAAGAGCAAGGGAACTTGGAATGCAGCCAAGAATCTACTATCCAGCAAAGCTGAGCCTTCTCTTTCAGGGGAAAAGATGGACATTTAACGAAATGGAAGACTTTTAATAATTCCTGATGAAAAAATCAGAGCTAAATGGAAAATTCGGACATCAAACAGGAGGTTCAAGAGATACATGAAAAGGTTAAAAAAAAGGGGGGGGTAAAAAAAACTGCTATCCAATAAGATGAAACTGGCTATATCCTAGCATGGGAAAAAAAGAGTCTCATAACTCTTAAGAATTGTAACTCTATCAGAGAGAATATACTTAGCCAGAAATGATGGACACTCATGACTTATCCATGAGACTGATACCCAATGGGATGAAACTGACTATATTCCTACTTGGGAGAAAGGCTCTAATAACTCTCAAGAACTGAAACTCTATTAGAGAGAATATATTTACTTACAGAATATACTTACATACAGAAGTGATGGATACTCAGTATTTTCTATGACTCAGAATGATTTAAAAACACCTTCTCCTTAAAAAAAGGGACGGAAGGAGACAGGAGAATGGAGGGAACTGAATGGGGTAAATCTCATTACACTAAGAGGTACAAAAAACCTATGGTAATAGAAGGGAAGAAGGGAGGAGATGAGAAACACCTGAATCTTCCTCTCATCAGACTTGGCTTAAAGTTAACTTACACACACACACACACACACACACGTAACTTAAAGATTTATACTGTAGGTTACAAGTTTAAATAAACACAGATATTAAAAAGTATACTCTATACATAGAGGATTGTTTGTACAAATGCTAGAAGAAGCTGGAAATAGGAAGAAGACATAACATGACTGGGAAGTAGTAATTTGGCTGAAATGTAAAGGAAGATAAAGGAAGATCATACAATGGAGACTATGCTTTTCCAAGTCAATGTTAGGATGAGATATATTCTGATGGGATTTACCTGAAGAGTTAAATTACAAATAAATTTAGAAATAAAATTTTATACTCTTTCAGGATTTTATATTAAGTTCCTTAGATGACAAAATGGGTACAGGATTTAGACATAAAGGGTGAAGTTACTACAGATCAATTAACAGATGAAGAAATACTATCAGGTGCCTAGGTAGCACAGTGGATAGAACACAGGAGGACCCAGATTCAAAACCAGCCTCAGACACTTAATTACCTAGCTGTATGACCTTGAGCAAGTCACTTAACCCCACAGCCTTTCAACCCCAATAAATTAATTAAAAAAAAAGAAATACTCTGTCAGATATATAGAAAAGGGAAACCTTTGTAACCAAACAAGAGTACATTATAAAATGCAAAATAGATACTTTTGACTATATCAAAGTAAACCATTTTTGCACTAATAAAACCAAGGCTGCCAACATTAAAAGGAAAACAGAAAGATGGGAAACAATTTTCACAAACAGGGGTCTAATAATGTTCTCATTTCTAAAATATAGAGAACTGAATTTATAAGGTTACAAGACCAACTGATAAATGATCAAAGGATATGAACAGGTAGTTTTCAAATGAAGAAATTAAAACGATATATAATCATATGAAAAAAATGCTCCAAATCATTACAGATTAAAGAAATTCAAATTAAAACAACTATGAGGTACCATATCTCACATCTATCAGATTGGCTAAGATGACAGGAAGGGACACCCAGTCAATGTTGGAGAGACTATGGAAGGATTAGGACATTAATACACTGTTGCTAGAGTTGGGACCTAATCCAACCATTCTGGAGAACAATACAGAACTATGACCAAAGGGTAATAAAACTGATCCTACCTTATCCAACAATACCACTACTAGACCTATACTCAGAAGAAATCATAAAAAATGGGTAAAGTCCTATAGTGTTCCAAGATATTTGTAGCAGCTCTTTCTTAAGTGGCAAAGAATTGAAAATTAAGGGGATGCCCATCAGTTGAGGAATGGTTGAACTTATGATATATAAATGTTATGAAGTACTATTGTTCTATAAGAATGGGTTGGACTCTAAAAAACCATGGTGACAATTATATGAACTGATGATGAGCGAAGGAAGCAGCAAGAGAACATTGGTACAGATTAACAATAACATTGTGAGCTTATCAACAAGGTCTCCTCTCAGCAGTTCAGAGAGCTAGGACAACCCCAGGAAACCTGTTACAGACAATGCCATCCACATCCAGACAGGAAATTCCATCCCCCAAACAAAAAAAAAAAACAACACAGAATCTGAATGAATACTTTAAAATTTTTCTCCAATGTTTTTCTTCCCTATCTGATATTTTTTTCTTTTCCCTTAGTCAAACACAATTCCTTATACACAAAATACGTATGAAAACACGCTAAAACAAATGAACATGTATAATGTTCACTAGATTATTAATTTTCTTAACATATAATTGAAAAAATAAAATAGGAGAAGTATCAAATGTTAGCAATCTCTTTAATCATGATATCCAAGGAAAATTTTTGTGGTTGAAGTATTAAAATCTCAATATATAGTATATATTTATATACCTCAAGAAAAACAAAGACAGAAAGGTTCCATATATACCAAAATACACATTAGCACTACTTTCTGTAGAAGTGAAGAGCTACAAATACACACACACACACACACACACAAATATTTATAAAATATATCAATTAGGAAAAGACTAAACAGACTGGAGTACCAAAAAAGTAATCCAAATATCATTCTTTAAAAAATAAGGAATTCAAAAGCATGAGAAGAATAATAAGACTTGTAAAATAAAGAATCAGGAAAATATTCAATCTTTCAACAAATTAAGTGAAAACAATATAAAGAAAACAAATGCAGTGATAATAACTAAGATTGTCATCCAAAAAGAAAAAAAGCCCCCCTCTGTCCTTTCTTCCTTTGCAGAAAAATATGAAATACTACATATACATAAACTGTCAGAACTGGGCTTATGTATGGCTTAGTTTTCCTGAACTATTTTTCTTTCTTTTTCTTTGTTACAAAGAAAGGTTCTTTAGGGAGTGACAAAGAGAAATATATATATGGAAATTATGTAGAAATAAAAACGAGAAATGTCCATAAAAATGTACTTTTTAAAAAGTAGAGAGCCAAGAAACAAATCATATTATTTTTCATGTGAATATATTTAACATTCAGATAATTTTTTTTTCTTTGACTCCTATACCCAAGTTGAGAACTAAACATGTAAAATGGTACATTTAGGCAAATCCCATTAACATACACTGACAGACTCAATACTCACTGATTTGAGTAGTCTGATTTCATCCAGTGCTGTTTCAGTGTAATGTTCAGCACTTTTCACTACTTTCATTGCTACAAATTTCTTCCCCCTATGGAAGAGACAGAGCCAATTAATCCTAAAATGGGACAAAACCATGTTAGAATTGGTAGAAGGAAAATAGAAGATCGCCATAAATAATGATCTGGCTTTCTCTCTGTAATCAAAGACTTCCTATCTAAGGTAACCTACTATCTACCCTGGATATATGTCAGATTTTATTTACACCTCACCCTCAGGGCTTTGTTTTTCCTTCAGATTTTTTCCAAATATTGACTTCCACAGTCTTTTGTTTCCCTTCACCCTAAACATAGCTATAATAAAAAGAGGTGAACTAAGCAGGCAGAAACTCTGATACTTTCCTTACCCACGTGTAAACACAAAGATGAAGTTAATAATACCAATGTATTTGACAAAAATATATCATGGAACAATAAAAGTCTTATCACATAACTTATTTCTATGGTTAAAATTGGGACATCCTGAGGGCTGTCCATTTAATAGTTTGGGTTTTTTTTAGGTTTTTGCAAGGCAATGGGGTTAAGTGGGCTTGCCCAAGGCCACACAGCTAGGTAATTATTAAGTGTCTGAGGTTGGATTTGAACTCAGGCACTCCTGACTCCAGGGCCAATGCTCTATCCACTGCACCACCTAGCTGCCCCATTTAATAGTTTTTAAAATATCCTTTAAAAAATAACCCCAAATGGGCACTAGGTGGCTCAGTGGATAGAGAAATGGCCCTATAGTCAGGAGAACCTGAGTATAAATCCGGCCTCAGACACTTAATAATTACTTAGCTGTGTGACCTTGGGCAAATCACTTAACCTCACTGCATTGCAAAAGGTTAAAAAAAAATATTGAAAATTACAAACCCTAAAACAAAAACACCACAAGTAACTTCATAAAAAGAGGAGGCCGGGTTTGCTCATTGATAATCTGAATATCTTTGTACTGATTTTGGAATCTGTTTAGCACTATCAGTACTTTTTACAAGGAAACAGTTAAACTTGTATAGCAATTTTAGCTAGAGAAAAATTGAAATTATAAAAGGAAATAGTAAAACATAACATTTTCATTTTTTCTACTCTTGTTTTTGATACCTGGAAAAATAAAAAAGTAATCAGCCTCAAATTAGAAGACCCTGAGGGAAAGCATTTTGTATTAATTTACATGCCAAATTACACATTTCATGCTTTCAAGGATGTTAAAATACTTTATGGCTCTTTTTTTAAAATTACCTCTTGTTTTTGAGATTACTATAATTCCATTTTATGGAAAGACAAGCAATGGCTAAGTTATTTGCCTAAAGGCATAAAGTTCATCAGAGGTAGATGTTAAAAGTGAGAACCCAGTGTTTTGTCCAGAATAAAAAACAACAACAAAATCAAGACAATGTCTGAACTGATTCCTAAAACTTACTGAATATCCCATGATAGCCATACTGTTGAAAAATGTCCCCAACCCAGCTTTCGAATTACATGGTATCTGCCATTGAATAGGTCTCCAATTTTCACGAGATGATAACCTCCTGGAAGAAACAAGGGTGGGGAACAAGTCAATCTCCTTCCAGTTTACAGATTTAAATTCAAAAAGTTTCAAACACTCATTCTTTTTAATACTTAGAAAAAAGGAATTTAGACCTATTCCCTCCCTCCCATTTAGCTATGTATTTTCAGAAGATAAGCTTCATTAAGATGATATAATAGAAAACCTTCTTCAAAGTAACTCTATAATATACAAACACTTAGAGGAAATCCTTGGCAAGCTACTGGTTAGATAATACTGGTAAGAAACATATGATAATAATAAATACTCTAAAGGCCAGATCAATGGCCTATCTAGTCCACGAATAATTTATGAGAGAATATGATAGTTGTCCTCAAACTAAAGTCATCCACAAATTTGTTTGATAGATATCTAGTCAAAGGATAAGTATTGTTTTCTTACATTGTAAATGGTACTGTGAATTAGCCCAACCGATTCTGACAATACCACCCCAAAACTATTTGGCAATTAGCATACCACTCCAAAACTGTGATTGCTCTATGACCCATGAATGCAAATATTTATATTGAGTTTTTGTCTTCCTAGGGGGTGGAAGTGAGGGAAGGGCATGTTTGGGGATAGGGAGAAGTAGGGAGAGAAGTCAAAACTGAAAATCAAATAAAACTGAATTAAAAAATAAAGGATGTATCTCAGAAACTCAATAGCCCCTTACTGATTTAAACCTATCCTAAAGTTCTATGCTGGCATCTAATCTTAGGGAGAGATGAACATGGTCCCAAAAATTATAGCCAAGGTGAACATATACTTCAGCAGTTTCTCCCAAGCTGGGAAAGACTTTAAAAGTAAGAATATCAAGTAGATTGTTTGTTGCCTAAAGATTAGCCTAAATGTTGAAAGACTCCTCACCAGAGAACTATCAATGATGCTTTCTTTTTGACCACAGCAGTTTGTGGGGAGAGGGAGGTGGTGTGGATTGCAAGGCAATGGGGTTAAGTGGCTTGCCCAAGGCCACATAGCTAGGTAATTATTAAGTGTCTGAGGCCACATTTGAACTCAGGTCCTCCTGACTCCAGGGCCAGTGCTCTCTATCCACTGTGCCACCTAGCTGCCCTGACACTTAACTATTAAGATAAAAGTATGCTCACATCATATACATACATCCATGGATCTTTTGACTATGGTCAAAAAGAAGCAATAATTTTATCATCTGGTGATGCTATATGATTTTGAATCACAGAAGCAGGAGAGAAAGAAACAGAAAGAAATTGATCAGAAAATGAGATATGCTGTTAGTCATTCAACTTTTAGAACATTTACAAGAATCAGGTCTTCAGTGCATTGGGTGGATTTTCTATGAAGGATGTAGAGAGGAAAGACATAGACAAATGTCTTATAGGTTGAAAAAGCCATAATGGGTTATGATCGGAATCAGTGGAGGCAATAGCTATAATCAGAAAAAGTTTGACTTAGCAAAATTAACAAATTCAGTTTCCTTTGTCTGAGAAATGGAAATTGAAGCAAGCAGTAATCTTTCTGCTTGGAAAATAAATATATTAAAAGCATGGAAATGGAATAAAAAAGATATAGTGCCTCTTCAAATAAAGAGTCTTACCTTTACAATAATCATTAGGATCCTCTTGTTCATCATCATCTGATCCCAGGATTTCTTCTTCTTGTTCTGGTAGATCATTCTCAGAATGGGAGACGGGGCCTTTGTGCTGAGTTTCAGGTCTAACAAAGAATAAACAATTCCAGTTCAATTCCATTTCTAAATTTTATCAGATAATAAGGCAATAAAGAATTACATTCTCTGAAGGTTGGTGAAACACACAGAGATCTTTTTACTTTGTATATGAATAGTGTGAGCCTAATGGTAATCTTTGAAAAATACAAAGAGAGCTATACTCAATTGGAGTAGGTGGTAACCTAAGGCATTTGGATAGGAATGTCATTTTCTTCAGTTTAAAAAACCCCCAACAAACTCTATAGGATGGATTTCAGTGCTTTTATCTTTTTTTTTTTTTTTTTTTTAGTTTTTGCAAGGCAATGGGATTAAGTGGCTTGCCCAAGGCCACACAGCTAGGTAATTATTAAGTGTCTGAGGTTGGATTTGAACTCAGGCACTCCTGACTCCAGGACCGGTGCTCTATCCACTGTGCCACCTAGCCGCCCCCCTTTTTCATAGTTTTAGTGATCATGTACTGACATGGTACCTCACTGTAGCCTGTCAACCCATTTACTGATATTTTTACTTCTTTAGGTAGAGGTACAATTTAGTAGTTCACTCAATCTCAGGTTATGAAGATTAATTTCAAGGATATTACTAACCTAGAGTGATTATAATTACCTTAGTAAGAAAGAACTACCCTATTAAAGATTTCTGACAAAATGTAGGAGTCAGATCTAACATCTAAATATAATACTAAAGAGGTGACTAAACAAAAAAATCATACCTCCTATATTATTATTATAATATTATAATATTATAATTGAACTCAGATCCTCCTGGCTCCAAGACCAGTGTTCTATCCACTAAAGCATATTTCTATATGGAAGTTATTACATTTTCAGCAAAAAAGTCTCTTATCTAAAACAAATACTTTAATACAGTGATTAACTTCTTGCTGCTGTGATGTGATAAAAGGAGAATATAAGGCAATATAATATTATAATAATATAATATAATATTATAATATTATCAACTACTTAGTGTATGGTGATGGTGCAGTATTAAACATTCAATTTGATTGTTTTTTTGTCTGTTCCTGTGATTTCACTGCTGAGAAAACCTTTTTCCTCCCAGTGGGAAACAGCAGTTGCTCTATAGTTCATAGTAGGAATTACTTAAAGGCAATGGGAAGTTAAATGTTTTGCCCAGGGCCATACAGCCCCAAAAGCATCTTGAACACATTTGAGATCAGTTCTTTTTCTACTATATCACAATGACTCTCTCCATCTAAAGATTTTTTTAAAATATTCATGTTAAAGTGATTATGATGTCTCTAATAGCCTTTCTAACTCTAAATGGGAAAAAAAGGGTAAACATTATATTTGACCAATATCAGTAAATATGTTAACTGATTTAACATCAAATAATAAGAAGCATCAATCAGTTAATCAGGAAAGGCTCCATAGAGAAGGGGGTTAAATGGCTTGCCCAAGGCCACACAACCAGGTAATTATTAAGTGTCTGAGGCTGGATCTGAACTCAGGTACTCCTGACTCCAGGGCTGGTGCTCTATCTACTGTGCCACCTAGTTGCCCCTAGGTCAATTATCTTAAGGAAGCTAATGAATATGTGAGAAGGTGGAGAATAGGAAGAAAAAGGGCATTTCCAGAGAGTTATTAACAAATTTGGCTGGATTGGTAGCATTAAGTCGGGAAAACAGTAGATGAATTCGGAAAGGTAAAAAATAGTTATATATTAATTATGAGCTTTGAATATCAGGATAAGAACCTTGGATTTGATGTAAAATATAATTAAAAATTTTTCTAAAGCAAGGAAATTTGGCGTCATAGGAGAAATGGAATAACATAACAGATGATTTTTGTTAGAAGTTGTACTGGGGTTCCAAAATTTCATTAAATCCCCACAATTTCTTGGCTTTATTTCATTCCTATTCTGTCCTCATCTGCTCTAGTATATATATGTGTCCTGCCAATCCCTGTATTCCAGGATACCAGCACTAAGCAGCTAATTAAGTGCAGGATGAAGGCATTGAACAGGACATCACTCTTCTTATGATTGTCCCTCAAAACTATTTCACCAAAAGGTTAGGAAGGGTAAAAGGAAAAAAGACAGTTACCATCTGGAACATGGGATATTTCCAACTTAGGGTAGGGGTTTGAAAACATTATTTTAACAACTTTATTGTAAAACACTAATTGTATCAATGTCATATAGAACATGACAAATATCTTTCACTATGACACAGAATTTCAAATCTTTCAGCTCCATTCCGGAGTCATCTAACCCATTTACAATCATCTTCAACTATCACAAAATAAGCATGTTGTTCAAACTTTCCAACTTTTTTTCTCCTTTTATCACATCACAGCAGCAAAAAGTTAATCACTGTATCAAAGTATTTGTTTTAGATAAGAGACTTTTTTGCTGAAAATGTAATAACTTCCATATAGAAATATGCTTTAGTGGATAGAACACTGGTCTTGGAGCCAGGAAGATCTGAGTTCAAATCTGACCTTAGACATTTAATTACCTAGCTGTGTGACTTTGGGCAAGTCACGAAATCCCATTGCCTTGCAACCTCCCCCCCCAAATCATTTATATAGTTATTATACAAATGATACCTGTTTTTTTGTTTAATTAAGCTTCTGGTAGTTGTGGGTGAAACAGTTTCTTTTATGATGAAGTGCTAAAGAAGTAATATGGTCAATATTTTTACAAACATTACCTAATATAATCCTGCACAAGATCCTTGCTGTGGAGCTGTGAATTGATTCACCAATCAATTTTAATTTCTTTTTTTGTTTTTTGAAAGGCAGTGAGGTTGAGTGACTTGCCCAAAGTCACACAGCTAGGTAATAAATTAAGTGTCTGACAATGCATTTGAACTCAGGTCCTCTTGAATCCAGGGCCAGTGCTCTACACTCTGTGCCACCTAGCTGTCCCACTGATCCAACTATTTGAGAGAAATTTGGAATAATGTCTAAAGGACAATCCAACTATACATATCCTTAGATCTAGCAATATCACAAGTAGTTCTGCATTCCAAAGAAATCATGAAAAAGGGAAAAGTACCTATGTGCATAAAAATATTAATAGTAGCTCTTTTGTGGTGGCAAAGAATTGAAAATTGTGGGGATATTCATCAATTGTGGAATGGCTGAACAAGTTGTCATATATGAATATAATGGAATACCACTGCCTTAAAAGAAATGATGAGTAGGTAGATTTCAGAAGAACCTGGAAAGACATGAACTGATGAAATGAGCAGAACTAGAAGAACACTAAAGAGTAACAGCAACATTGTGCAATCAACTATGACATCCAGAAATTCAATAAAATTCCAAAAGACTAGTGATGAAAAACGACATCCACATCCAAAGAACCATGGAATCTGAATGCAGAGTGAAGCATACTATTTATACTTTTTCCCTTTGGTTCTGATTCTTCTTTCACAACATCATTAATGTGGAAATATGTTTGGCCTGATTGTACATATATAGCCCATATGAGATTGCAGGCTGTATTGAGAAGTGGGGAGGGAAGGAATGGAAGGAGAAAATTTTGGAACACAAAATGAATGTTAAACTATTTTTATATAAAATTGGAAAAATTATTTTGGAGTGCAATTAAAAAATAATCTCTGTATTTGTCTCCTAAAGAAAATATCAGAAAAGTTTAATAAGGCTACACATACAATGCAAAAATACCTATAATCTTTGCTCTAAATCATGGATGTCCACCCCACTTGGCTCTTCTGGATCACATCACCCAACAAAAATTTGCCAAAAACTGCATACAGAATTCACCACTTATTTATGACTACAATGTAATCCATAATTCCAATGAGTATAATAATAAAATTCAATAATGCCACATAAATGGGCTTTGAGGGCTGCATGCAGCTTGCAGGCTTGACAATCTGCTCTAAATGGAATCAACTTATTGTGTTACTTATATGTTATTTATCACACCTACTCACTCAACAGCCAGAAGCCTAAGGAAGCCCCAAAACAAACAATAATAAAAACAAAAATCAAAAACCCAATCAATTCTTTAAGACATTATCAAATGACTATGTCACATCAGTCATATATATCCACTCAAAAAACATTTAAGTATAGTGAAAATAGCACTAAGCTAGTAATAGTAACTCCAGGACAGGAGCTCAAGCATTTGCTCTGCTGTCACTAAGCTGTGTGACCTTTTCTCTTTGGGTTTCAATTTTCTCATCCATAACATGGAGACGAAACCCGACTTAGCCTCTCTTAACAGGACAGTAGTGAGAATAAAATGGTTTAAGTTATATGAAATGTTTTGTAAACTATAAAGAATTCAAGAGAATTATAAAGTCATCATAACTTGATGTAAGATTGAATTTTCCATAACCTAGGTAGAGTCTGGCAAGCACAAATATATGGCATAAAGTAAAAAATAAGTGCTTCAAGCAGGCTTAAAAATCAGGTCCCCTGAAAAGAAAATAAACACTTATATAAACAAATACTATTCCATCTTTTCACATATGCAGACTATTTTACTGCAAGAAGACCAAATAGAAAACAAAGCTTATGTTTATGTTTAATATGCAAATTATTCATAAAAAAAGCTTTAAAAACATACCCACTCTACAAGCCTGGCATATTTGGTAACCAAGAAACCTACTTGTAAGATAGCTTACAAAAACATTGTTTTCATAAAAACAAAAAACTAGTTTCTTAATTTCAAGATCAGTTCCTTTGGTTAATTATAAGAGTTGCATTTGTAGCATGCTTTTGTTGATACTAAATAAAACCACATTTGCAAGGGAGACAAACATCTAGACCTGCACTTCTGTAATACAAGCCAGTATCAGTTTTTATGAGCTTCAGGCAAGTGCCCCATTCAGAAAATGACATCCTTGTTCTTCAGAAAGGATCAAATAAAGAAAATGAAAATGAACAAAAGAAAAAAGTAATCTAACATACCTGCAAGAAGCTCGGATTCCCATGGGTAGGAGCAGGCCAAAAGACTGTTGAACTGTTTTAGAAAGAGCCATTAACAATCAAGCACCAGTTTGATTAATCGGTCAAAGCGCACACACTGCAGGCAGAGGGCTGCTTTTTCCTGCATACAGTAGATCTTGTGAATGAAAAAAGCAATATCTCCACCACCTAGCTGCAGATGCACCACACTGCATTGCAGGTGAAGAAACTTAGTAGAACTGAAGGGTTTATCCATTCCTAGGTCAACTTAGTTATCTAGATTGAATAAGTGCTCCTAAGTTTCTAATTTATAGAAATTTCTTTTAAATTGTCATTCACAGGAACCATCATCATGTATTCTGTTTTTAAAAATTGAACAGTCAACAGGATTTGTTCACTGCCACCATTGAGATTTTCCTAAAAGCCAAAAGTCCACTTTTATGAGGCAACTAAAATTTAATAAAGGTGATTAAGTCTTCTAAAATTACTAAAAAAGATCAGTCAGCAGTGCAGAAAAAAAAAAACTATGCCCAAACCTCAGAATTTGGTACAAACCAGGTCAGCTCTGAACTTCAACCATGGAAATTTTTTTAAAGCAAAGAATCAGCACTAGAGCTGCAAGGGATAGTTTACATCATCATCGAATCTGACCCCAATTTGAAGAACAAGAAAATGGGGGCTACCTCTTATCAAAAATGGGGGCTACCTCTTATCAAACAAAACCCTACCAAAACCAGGGGCTCCCACAAACCAGGTTATAGTAAATCAACAGATTATTTTCATGAATCCTTTTCAATTTTCAATTATCATATAGGCTAGGAAACACAACAAACTGGCTATTTAATGACTACATGAAAATAAGTTCAGGCTATATATAAAAAACTCTCCCATAAAACATTCTAGACATATAACCTATTTTTTTGTATAAGAATATATAAATGTTCTCACTTAAAATTTATATTCAAATATGCAATCAATATTCGACTTTTAAAAGGTTATTCAGATTTCTAGTCTTTTCATTAAATTAAGTATAGATTTTAGAGGTCAATTTCATTGGAGCATGGGGATATTAGTAAGCTCTAATTTTCAGGCTAAGGGATAAACATTTATTTATAAACTGCTCATTAGTTGTTTTTTGAAAATTGTCCATCTATAAACCGTCAGTAGCAATTTATACTTTTGATTCAGTTCCTTATAAATTATCTATTTTATGCTTTTATGCAAAGATAGTCTATCTTCTATGACTTCTCTAGGTCAATGTGGTGATAAACTTTGCTGTAGGCCTATAAACATACAGATTGCTGCTGTGTCAATACTTGATAATTATCAAGTATTGGAATACCTAGAGAGGCTGATATAGTTTTTACTTGCTCGCCACAAAGAGTCAGGTTAGGATTTTAATGCAAGCTTTTAAATATCATAATAAAATGGGTTATTTTTCATTTCATCTTATTTATTGATGTATAAAATTTAGAAAATATAATCACACTAAGTTTTCTCATCTGTTGGATGAGGCATTCTGACTAGATAGCCAGAAGTTCTTTCTAGCTTTAAATTCACTTTGACTTCTTATAATTTCTTCTATTTTTTAAAAAACGATTCCTTTAAAAAGGTTCTAAAAATATTCACTTTGAGTTCTTATGATTTCTTTTTTTTAAATGATTCCTTAAAAAAAATGCAAGTGCTCTGGGCTTTAGAAAACACACCTTAAATTTGAAAGGACTCATAAAGAAGAATACTATCTACCCCTAAAGAAAGAACTGATAAGGAGTTAAATACAGATCAGTTTTGTTTCACAAGAAGACTAATAAGGAAATATGTTTTGCATGATTGCATGATTCCCTCCTGGGGAGGGAAGAGGGAGAGGATTTGAAACTCTTTAAAAAAACATCCACAAAAATAAAAAAATTGTTTTTATATGCAACTAGGGGAAAAAGTCAAAAATTGTTTTATGAAAGTCTTCATATTAAATTGTTTACATTTAGAGGCAGCTAGGTGGTTCAGGGAAGAAAGCTGGACTCAAGATACTTTTTAGTTATGAGAAATCAGCCTCTGTCTGCCCTAGTTTCCTATTATGTAAATGAAAATGATTATAATAGAACCTACTATCCAGGATTATGATAAAAGTAAAATGAGATAATATGTGTAAAATGCTTTGTAAATCTTAAAGAACTTTATAAATGCAAGCTTAAGAAAATTTAGTCTAAAATTTTAAAATGGCAAAAAGAAAACTTGATCCTTCCAGTGCCTTAATCATTGTGAAACTTAGAAATATATAGGTGAAATGAATTTTGAAAGGCTTCCATGACATGTAGTTGGAAAAGTAAAAGTAAAATATTTAAAAAAATATGTTAAAATATGACAACACTAAAATACCATTTCTTCTTATTCATGTCAAACAGATTTCCAGGCACATGGTACATTAAAACTGCATCTTGAATGTGATGCAATGAGGTATAATATAGTAAAAGGGCACTGGACAGAATTGAGTATTAGTCCATCTCTACTTTTGTGACCTCAAATAATCATGCTTTTTTCATTCTTTTAGTTTAGTTTTGGTATTAGAATTAAGTCTAAAAGCAACAACTAAATCTTTAATACTGCAAGGGCAGTGATAACTGTCAATAACTTATTTCTTAGGAAACGGTAATGTAACAATATGACATGTAGACAATGTAACAATTTTCAAGCACTGCTAAAATATACTAGTTACCAACCGTTCAAGGCATAAACTATGCTCAGAAATGAGTTCTGAAAAATTTTGTGCTTTTTCAATTACATTTTGGCCAGTTACAAAGATATTTTATGAATGAATTATTTAGAGAAAGTCTGGTATAAAGGGAAGAAATAATGGACTTAAGAGACAAAAAACTTTGTTCTGGTTCTTAGATCAATAACCTAAGAAGACTTTTTGTTTGCTGAGTGAGTGGGTTGTATTATGTCTGTTTCTTTTTTCTTTTATTTCTTCCAATTACATGTAAAAATTCATTTTTTTAAAAGAAAACTGAGTTCCAAATTTTCTCCCTTGTTCCCTCCCTTCCCTCTTCCTTAAAAGATCAAGCAATTTGATAGGTTATATGTACAATCATTTAAAACATATTTCCATACTAGGCATGTTATATAAAAAAGAAACAGACTAAGGGGGGGGGGGGGAGTATTTTCAATCTGCATTCAGGCTCCAATATAGTTCTTTCTCTGGATGTGGAGAGCATTTTCCATCATGAGTCTTTTGGAATTGTCTTACTTGTATCGCTGAGAAGAGCTAAGCTAATCAATCATAGCTGAGCACAGAGAATTACTGCTGTTTACTGTGTACAATACTCTTGGTTCTGTTCACTTCACTCTGCCATCAGTTCATGTAAATCTTTCCAGGCTGCTCTGACATCTCCCTACTGGTCACTTCTTATAGTAACTTGTTCAGTCACTTCCCAAATAATGGGCATCCCCCTAATTTCCCATTCTTTGCCACACCAAACAGTTGCTATAAATACACACACACACACACACACACACACACACACACACACACACACACACACACAGATCCTTTCTACTTTTTATTAACTCTTTGGGATATATCTTGTGGTGATATTGCTGAATCAAAGGATACATGCACAATTTGACTGTCCTTTGGGTATAGTTCCAAATTGGTCTCCAAGAATGAGTGGATCAATTTACAATTCCACAAATTGTGCATTAAGTTTTCCAGTTTTCCCACACTCCCTTCCAAGTTTATCATTTTCAATCACATTAGTCAACCTGATAGGTATGAGGCAGTACCTCAGAGTTGTTTTAGCTTGCTTTTCTCTAATCAATAATGATTTAGACCATTTTGTCATATGATTAAATAACTTTGATTTCTTTTACTGCGAACTGCCTGTTCTTAGCCTTTGACCATTTATCAACTGGGGAATGACTTGTATTCTTATAAATGACTCAGTTCTTTATATATTTGAGAAATGAGGCTTTTATCAGTCATTTGTTGTAAAAATTTTCTCCAAGTGTTCTGCTTTCCATCTAATTTTGGTTACAGTGGTTTCGTTTGTGCAAAACCTTTTTAATTTAATATAATCAAAATTATCCATTTTATAATAATGGTCGCTATCTTGTTTGGTCATAAATGCTTCCCTTCTCCATAGATCTGACAGCTAAACCATTTCTTGCTCTCCCAATTTACTTACAGTATCACCCTTGATGTCTAAATCATTTACCCATTTTGACTTTATCTTGGCATATGATGTAAAATGTTGGTTCTCAGCTAGTTTCTGCTATACTAACTTTCCAGTTTCCCCAGCACTTTGGGTTTATCTAACAAAAAATTACTGTGGTCATTTACTGTGTCTTATGTGCCTTATCCATTCCACTGTATATTTGTGATTTCAACTACAAGTGTGGAAAGTTATTACACTCACATAAATTGGCAATCTATTCATAATTTACAGTTTGGGCAAGTGTTCCTTTCTTGCCCATGTTCCTGACTTTATTCCAAAGACAGAACTTTATCCACTCTTCATACTGCCTCTCATAGACACATTTCAGCAATAAATAAAAAAAAATTTCACAAACAAAATAAATATCACTAGATTGATAAGAAACTATAATGTGGGGAGAGGATTCCCAAAAACCTATGAAAAGTGAGCTATTAAAGGCAACAATTGACAGAAATAATACAAAGTCATTCAGAAACATCTAAGTGGTAGCTGAAATATAAATGATCACAACAATTATATGGAAAAGTTTCTTTGACTTCCTCTCCCTATTTCTCAATCTTTTATAAGTTAGCTTCCAATATCATCCAATATCATTCTATTAAAATTTCTAAGAACCTCAATCAACAAATCTGCTGGAGTTTTCTTGGTTCTTTTTTACCTCTCTTACATGTGATAGTATTTGCTACCTTTTCCTTCTGGATATCTTCCCTTCTTTCAGTATAGAACCTCTTGTTCTATTTGGTTACTCTTGAGTATTTTTAGATTACAATCCTATGGGTACTCCAGAAAGCACTGTCCAGAGTCCTATCTCCATGCAATTTTACTGACTTTATATGCTACTATTTTTATTTGGGGCAGCTGGGTGGTGCAGTGGATGGAGCACTGATCTTTGAGTCAGGAGGACAGGAACTTGAACCCAGTCATAGAAACTAGCTGTGTGACCTCGGGCAAGTCACATAACCCTAACCCTTATGTTGACTGCTTCATGTTCAGGATCATCTCCAGTCATCCTGATCCATATCTGACCACTGGACCCAGATAACCCTGGAGGAGAAAGAGAGGCTGGTGACTTAGCACAGTCCCACTCACCTGAATGCAATTAATGACACCTCCATGATGTCATGGTCTTCTTCGAAAAGAGGACAAAGAATTATTGTTATTATTGTTGTTGTTGTTGTTATTACATAGTAGATGGAAGAGGATTTTATGTTTTAAAAGCTATACACAAAAGGGATCTGCTGTTCTATATATCTGAAAATATCCATTTTACTTATTGTTTGCTCAGGTCTACATAAAAATTAAAAAAAAAAGAAAAGAAAAAGGGCAATTGTCTAGGTAAGAGGGGATGAAGGTCTATGTGAGAATGGTGGCTGTATGAGTAGAGAAGACTGATATGAGTGCTGGAACGATAGTAGAAAAAGACCTGTTATTTGTGTTGAGTGATGAGCTGACGATAGAGGTTTTAAACCTGGATGACTAGGATGAGCCTCAACAGAGTTCGGGAAACTAGGAAGATTTGGAGGGAATGAGTTCTGTTTTGGACATACTAAATTTGAACTGGAGCTCTTGAGAGGCTAGGATTGGATACAAAAATCTGGGAATCAAAAACAGTAAGAACGCCAAGGAAAGTGATTAGGTACCAAATGAGATAGTATAGAAAGTACATAATGAGTAGGACAAGGATGAAGATCTAGCAAAAGGGATTGAAAAGAGGATGAGAAAGTGAAGAACTAGGAGAGAACTTGCAGCGACAATCTGGAGAAAGCAGCCTGCACCTCCAGAGCACAACCCACAGATGGTAAGGGGGTCAGGGAAGATTGCAGAAATTTCTCTGCTCTCCCTTGGGGTAGGACTCTGCTGTTTGCCCACTCTTTACAGGCTGCAGTTTGGGCTTCCATACTAAGATAGTCAAGGAGGACTCCTCCTTAAAGTTCCAGGGTAGAGGGAAGTGAGGTGGTCATCTACATATCAAAGCACAGGCAAGAGAGCATAAGACCTTGGAGGAATAAAGGTCCCAGTGGGGTGTTCCCTGCCCCCAAAAAACCCCAAAGCCTTGGAAGTGCTGTAAATTAGTCTTGGGCTGAGGAAATGAGTGAACAGAAAAAGAAGAATCTGACCATAGAGAATTACTTTAGTCCCATGGAAGGATCAAGATGAATACTCAGATGAAGACAAAATTGAAGCTTCCGTATCCAAAACCTCCAAGAGAAATAGAAAATGGGCTCAGACGATGGATGAGCTCCAAAAAGACTTTGAAAAGCAATTAAGGGAGGTGGAGGAAAAAATGGGAGGAGAAATGAGAGGGCTTATAGGGATTGGAATATGATATTGATATTCTGGAAGGCAAAAGATCTTGGCTTACAACTGAGAATCAACTACCCAGAAAAACTGAACATTCTCTTTCAGGGGAAAAGGTGGACTTTCAATGAAACAGGGGACTTTCAAACTTTCCTAATGGAAAAAACCAAGGCTGGACAGACAGTCTGATCTTCAAGTACAGGACTCTGGTGAACCATAGAGGGGGTGGATGAGAAGGACTAACTATGAGGAACTTAATGTAAGAAGATATTGATAACTCATTTGAACTTTCTCATTTATAAGAGCTGTTAGAAGGAGCATATATAGACAGGAAGAGGAAGGAGCAGAACATAATAGTATGATGTGGTAAAGAGATGGAGTCAACGACTGATGAGGGAAAGTACTGGGAGGAAGGAAAAGGAGATGAAGAAGCTGAGAGATTTCACATAAGAGTAAAAATAAAACTTTTTCAATGGAGTGGAATGGGGGAAGACAAGGGGGAACGAATGAGCCTTCATTCTCATCAGAATGGCTCAGAAAGGAAATAACATACATAATAGGGTGAGGAAATCTATCTTACCCTAGAGAAAAATGAGAAGGGATGGGATAAGGGGGGATGGGGGGATAGGTGACAGAAGAGAGGGAATATTGAGGGAGAGGGTACTCAGATACAACACACTTTTGGACAGGGTCAGGATGAAAGGAGAGAATAGAATAAATGAGAGAGAGGAGAAACAGAGTGGAGGTACAGCTAGTAATAGCAACTGTGGAAAAAATACTGATGCAACTTCTCTGATGGACTTATGATAAAGAAGGCAACTCATCCCAGAGATGGAGCCATTGCGATCTGAACACAGATTGAAGTAATTTTTTTCTCTCTCTCACTACTCTTGAGATTTCTCATTTTCTTGGGGGGGGGGGTTATGTTTACTCTTATAACAAAATTTTTATAGTAATAAATTTAAATTTTTTTTTAGGTTTTTGCAAGGCAAATGGGGTTAAGTGGCTTGCCCAAGGCCACACAGCTAGGTAATTATTAAGTGTCTGAGACTGGATTTGAACCCAGGTACTCCTGACTCCAAGGCCGGTGCTTTATCCACTACGCCACCTAGCCGCCCCTAAATTTAAAAATTTTTTTAAAAAATAAAGCTGTCAAACGACTTGCCCAAGGATACAAAAAAAGAAAAAGAAAAAAGGTCAGTGGATTTGGTAATTAAGATATTATTAGTAACTTCATAGTGGACATTTTTGGTTGAATGATGAGAGCCAAAATACATAGGGTTTAGAGTAGAAAGGAAGGGGAGGTATCTGATGTAGGAGACAGATTTTTCAAGTAGTTGTGAAAGTGAGGATAGAGATTAAATGATGGTTATTAGAGATGGCAAGACAAAAGTGAGGGTTTAAATATGGGGAGACATGAGGCCATCTCTAGTCAATAAGACAGAAGTAAGAAGGTAGGGAAATACCCAAGATTATAAAGAGCAGGAAAAATGTGTTGGAAAAGATGGGAGGAGAAGTGATCAAGGGATTTTTTTTTATCTTGGGCTAGTTGTCAGGGAACCCATTAACTTGGATGGGAAAAAATTATCTTTATTTCAATATTAACAATTAACCTTGTAATTCTATTTATGCTATTTTAAAAACTCTGTTCTGATTAGTTCATAGATGGAGTGATAAAAATTAATGCTTAACAGACAAAAAGTAAAATAAAACTAAAGTTATATTTCTAACTATTATCAACTTTATTATCAAAGACAAACTAATTTTTTTACTCTATTCTAAATAATTCAATACCATTCTACTCAAAACTCCCATACTTCCTGTTCCTCCCACTCTCAGAGGAAGATTTTCCTCACATTTTACTGAAATAAGAAGGGCGATTCAATTTCTCTCCTTCTCTACCTCTCAAAACTCCACTGACATTATCCCTCTTATTCTTCCCTCCTTTAGTCCAGTATCTAAGAGGAGATGGCTTTTCTCCTTTCCTAGGTCAACCTCTCTACATATTCCCTTGTCCTACATTCCCTCCATGTTCTCCAGATTATCCCTACAACCATTTCTCATCTTTTGATCCACTGTAGTTGGCCTTAGACCTGGAACCCTTGGTAGTATCTGTTCCCAAAGTCTGCATAAAGTTATGGTTTCCTAAGACCTCTTACTGTTCAGATGAACAGCCTTTGTGTTCTTTCAGTTCTAGGAACAGGAATGCTTTTGCATGTGCACCTCTGGCCATACCCTATCTTCGGTATGTTTTAACATTCCACTGTCTCTATGCTGACCTAGATTAGAAAAATGAATCACTGATTTTTCTTAGGTGTTCTACATGTTGGAGGAGTTGTCTCTTTTCTCTCCCTTGGTGAGCTCATTTTTTCCCTTGAGTCTCTAGGCAGATGAATTCTAGATCTAAGTGTCCAAAGTTTTGATCTCTCTTCTGAGTTATAGTTTGCACATTACCAACTGCCTTTGGAGCTTTCAATTGGGATATTCCATAGACCAGACTCAACAAAATATTGTAACTAGAAAGATAATAGCCTAGAAATCATATCTCAAGAAAAATAAAATAAAACTGCTCAAATCTAAGAAAACCAGTGAGTAACGTAAAGAATCCACTGGTCACTGCCTAAAAAACTCAAAATGAAAATACCAAAATCATTATAATACAAATCCAGAGTCGCTAGATTAAATAAAAAAAATACTGTAAATATCTAAAATGAAAGAATACACACACACACACACACACGTTACACATATGTTTTTATATAAAGTAGTGACAACCTTGGTTGTTCCAGGAAATATGTAGATAGGCTTACAACCAATAATTGGTGACATGGTGTACAGAAAATATGAGTTCATTTTGTCTCAAATATGTATTAGCTGTGTCACCTAGGTAAGTCACAATCTCTAACTGCCTTAGTTTCCTTGTCTGTTAAATGGGAATAACAACAGGTTGTTGTAGGGGTATCTGGGTGGCACAATGGATAGAGAAACCAGCCCTGGAATCAGGAGGACCTTAATTCAAACCCAGTCTCAGACACTTGACACTTACTAGCTGGGTGACTCTGGGCAATCCCTCACATCTGGGATTACCTCCAGTCATTCTGATATATATCTGACCACTGGGCCTGGATGGCTCCAGAGGAGAAATGAAGTTGGTGACTTAGCACAGCACCCCCTCACTCAAATCTAATTCATGTACATGACATGACATCATCTTCCTGATGTCATGATCTTCGAGAACAAAAGACAAAAAACAAAAATCAATCGCCAAATTCTGTTTTTTCTAGCTTTACTAATTCCCTTGTCCACTCAGAGACATTACTCTAGTTCAAGTTCTTATCTCCTTTGGAATACACTGCAGTATCATCATACCTTCTTCAAATAACTTTTCAATCCATTCCATGTTCCATGTTGTCAAAGTGATTTTCCCAAACTTTATGTATGATCACTTTACTTCCCTGCACAACAAACTCCACAAAGTCACACATTACACTGAAATTTAATTGTTTCAAAGCAGTTCAGAATCAGAAGAGTAAATTTAACCACTATTTTTAAAAACCATGAGGAGTTTGCTATTTATTCCTCAAAGGTTTGGTCTCAATTTTAATTTTTTTTAGGTTTTTAATTTCCCACTAGATTTGAAACTAGGCCAAATTAGTAAGATTTTACCTGGAGGGATTGGGGAAGCTAGAACAATTAAATAAATGCCAATTTCATTATAGCATTAAGGTAGCTCTGTTTCATCAAAAATATTCCTGAGATAGCTTAGAACAGAAATGCCATACTCAGAAGCAGCCCATAAAATTCCCAAGTGAGATCTGGAACCAGATTAAAATGTAATGTTTAACAAAATAAAAAACAATAATAAAACAATTATTAATTTAGTTAAATTAGTTATACCCCCTAGACTTCTCTTCTCTAACCAAAAGAGTCATTCAACTGAATTACACAGGGTACAATCTCCAGTTCTCTCATTATCTTGGTTACCCTAAATACTTTCCAGCTTGTCAAATTTCTTCCTAAAGTGTTGTTTCCAGAATTTGTTCTAAGACATACCTAATTCTCAGTCCTTCCATCCTAACCCTGTCACTTTTTCTGTAAACTTCCATATCTAAATCTTACATGTTGAAAATCCTGGCCTGAAGGCAATGTTACATTAGAAATGGATAAACAATCAGATTGTACCTGCACTCTTCTCTGTAAAAACCAAGGCCCTAGTCCATGCTGGAGTTGTCCTGGTGTATGAAGTAGTAGAGAATGATGAAAATTTGGGGGACCTCTATGTCAAATCTGTCAACCAGTTCTTGCAGGACAGAGGTCTGAAAAATCTGACAATCTAGGGCAGCTAGGTGGCACGGTGTATAGAGCACCAGCCCTGGAGTCAGGAGGACCTGAGTTCAAACCTGATCTCAGACACATAGAAAAATTTACCTAGCTGTATGACCTTGAGCAAGTCACTTAAACTCCCATTGTCTTGTAAAAAAAAACTTTAAAAAACTGACAATCACCAAAAGTCATATCTCCCTGGCATTTTCCTGATTGCCCCAGCTAGTTAGTGATAAAGCCTACTGCTTTTGGCTTAACTGGTAGTTCTACATTTTTGTAAAAAAAAAAAAAAAAAAATCTTCAAAAATGTCAAAGCAGCTACACCTCTGCTTTAAAACTATTCACTTCAAATTAAATTCAGAAAAAATCCTGCCAACCATAAGACCAGAAAGGACAATGATCGATGTTGGAAGGGATATGGGAAATCTGGGACACTAATACATTGTTGGTGGAGCTGTAAACTCATCCAACCTTTTTGGAGAGCAATTTGGAATTATGCCCAAAGGGCAACAAAAATGTGCACACCCTTTGATCTAGCAATACCACTACTGGGTCTATACCCTGAAGAGATGATGAAAAAAGGTAAAAACATCACTTGTACAAAAATATTCATAGCAGTCCTGTTTGTGGTGGCAAAGAATTGGAAATTAAGTAAATGTCCAATTGAGGAATGGCTTAACAAACTGTGGTATATGCATGTGATGGAACACTATCTTTCTATTAGAAACCAGGAGGGATTGGAATTCAGGGAAGCCTGGAGGGATTTTCATGAACTGATGCTGAGTGAGATGAACAGAACCAGAAAAACACTGTACACCCTAACAGCAACATGGGGGGTGATGATCAACCTTGATGGACTTGCTCATCCCTTCAGTGCAACAATTAGGGACAACGTGGGGCTCTCTGCAATGGAGAATACCATCTGTATACAGAAAGAATCGTGGAGTTTGAACCAAGACCAGAGACTATTACCTTCAATTTAGGGAAAAAAAAAACATTATCCTATTATATAATTTTGCTACCTCTTTTACTTTATTTTTCTTCCTTAAGGATATGATTTCTCTCATCACATTCAACTGAGATCAATGTATACCATGGAAACAATGTAAAGACTAACAGAATGTCTTCTAAGGGGGATGGGGGGAAGGGAGCAAGAATGGGGTAAAAATTGTAAAACTCAAAATAAATAAAATCTTACTAAAAAAAAATCCGGCCAAGAGAGAGTTTCAGTATCAACTTTCTGCATGACAATTTTATAAAGTGCAGAAATCTTCTTTCCAATCAACTCATTCTCAATCTGGACTACCACCAGGGAGAAGATTAATACCAGAGAAATCTCTGCTCCCTATGGTGAAGTGGTCTGGCTTCTTCTGACTCAAACTGGGAACCTAGAAAAATCACTGTTAAATGCTCATACAATTTAATAACAATGTCAAGAAGCATAGAAAATGAAATGGATATATATTAAACTTGGGGGAAAAAAAGTAATTTGGTGTTATGCAAAACAAAACCCACAAAACTTATATGTTTTGTTCCAGCAATTCCGAAGTTAAAATTTTACCCTAAACAAAATATAGATATGTATATGCATATTCTTAGCAAAAATTAAACAAAAAAATTAGTAACTGGGAATGCATTACATAAATTATGTTCTTTTTTTTTAATGTGGGGGGAGCAGCTAGATGGGGCAGGGTCAAGAGGACCTGAGTTCAAATACAGCTTCAAACACTTGACATAATGCTTACTAGCTATGTGATCCTGAGCAAATCATTTAACCCCAATTGCCTCCCCCAAAAAGAAAAAAATTGTGATGTGTATTAAAATGCCATAAAACCAATGTGAAGTAGAAAGAAATATGGAAGACATATACAAAGGGAAATCAGCAGAATTAAAACCAGATACAATAGCTTCAAGTATAGTAATAAAAGAACAAAGACAAGGGAGTAGACTTCAAGACGAATCTGGAGAGGGACCCACCCATTAATTCATTTTGTTTTACTTCATTAAAGACCCTCTCCCCCTCTAATGAGGAGGAAAAGTAATACTTCAGAATTATTTTTGCCCATCTAATCTGACAATGTTAGTGAAATGGATGAATATTTACAAAAATGCTCAGATTAATATTAGAGTTAATAAATTACTTAACCCCATTTCAGAAAAAGAAATTGAACAAGCCATTAATAAATTCCCTTTACAAAAACTCTCCAGTGCCACATGGATTTACAAATGAATTATATATAAACTATCTGAAAAAACAGGTGAAGGAGAGTTCTGCCAAATTCCTTTTATGACACTGACATGGTGCTGATACCCAAACCAGGAAGAGCCAAACATAGATAAATGAATATTGATGCAAAAATTGAAGCATTCCTATTAAGATTGGGATGAAACAAGAATGCCTATTATCACCAATCTTATTCAATATTGGTAGAAATGTTAGCAATAAGAAAAAGAAATTGAATTAGAATAGGCAATGAAGAAACAAAATGGACAGATGATAGAAAAGCATAGAGAACCCTAGAAAATCAACTAGTTCAAATAATTAAACTATTTTCTTAAAAATATGGCCTAAGACTGCTTCTGCAGGATGGCCCTCCCAGTTGTCACCTTATATCTTGTCCATTTTCTAATGAAGACACCTACTAATTAAGGTCATTCAAAACTACTATCAACAGACCTTAAAGTGCCTAATATAGGACTGAATATTGTCTTGAAGTCAGGAGGACAAAGTTCGAATCTGTTCTCAAAAACCTGACACTGACTAGCTTTGTGACCTTGAGCACTGCCTTATATTCAGGGTCACCTCCAGTCATCCTGATTCATATCTGGCCACTGGATCCAGATGGCTCTGGAGGAGAAAGTGAAGCTGGTGACTTAGCACAGCACCCCCTCACTCAAATCCAATTCATGTGCTTGTTGTGACATCACTTCCTCTGATGTCATGGTCTTCTTCGAGAACGAAGATGGGACTGATGAAAGAGTAGTGAGGCGACACAGTGGACACGAAGAGAAGTAAAAGACAGTCTCTGATTTCAAAGAGCTCAAAAAATCAATGGGGGAGACAACATACAAACAACTATGTACCCACAAAATAAATCCAGTAGAATCTGGAAATATTCAACAGAAGCTAGAATTTTAAAAAAAATGGAAAAAAAAAAGACTTGCTGAAAAGGTAAGATTTTAGCCGGAAATTGAAGGAAGACAAGGAGACCAGTAGGTTAAAATGAGGAGAGAGCATTCCAAGCATGGGAATCAGTTCACAGAAAATAATGTGCAAACAGCACCGAGGTCAGTATCAATGAGTTCCAGAATACATGGCAGAAGTATGGTTTAAGAAGAGCATAAAAGGTAGGAAAAGGCTAGGCTTTGAATGTTATAAAATTTTACATATGAACCTTGAATGACCTTAAGGTCATTCAAAACTAACATAACCAACATTTAAAGGCGATAGGGAGCCACTGGAATTCATTGAGTAGAGGGTGATGTGAGCAGACCTATAACTTTAGGAAATCACTTTGTCATATGAGAAGCTTACAGTAGGGAGACCAACCAGTAAACTACTGCAAGAGTACAGTTATGAGATAATGAAGTTCTATACAAGGGTGGTGGACATATCAAAAGAGAGAAAGAGGTTATAACTAAAGAAGTAACCAAGGTAAAAATTTACAGGTCTTGGAAACTGACTGGATATTAGAAGGTAACACCTTAGGAACAGAGGAAATTAGGAAAAAAATTAGGGCTCAGGCAGAAGAAAGAAAAATAATTCAGTTTTTGGACACACTGAGTTTATGGTATCTATGGACACTCAGTTCAAGATAATAGGTAGAGTGAGATGTGAAATGAGAGATCAGCAGGTGAGATTAGAGCACAGAAACTAATCCTCACTGGGATAAGAGAATACTGAATTTGGCAGATTTAATGGTCCTGACCTTTCAAATGGCACTAGTTTTCTCAAACTTAAGGCAAGCTCCATCTAAGTATCTGAATGGAGTGTATCTATCTGTAAATGGTCCATAACACAGCACGTGCATGCACACACATACACACTTACTTGAGTATTATCTACCAGTACTATTTCACTCTAAAATAGGGGTGAGGAAGAAAATTATCAAACTTTTTGTGTGCAGCACAATGTTCTAAGAGCATCTAGGTACAGTTCTACAACAATCTCAGACTTAGAACAAAAATAGATTTTAAACAGGTAATTAGGACAAAGTCCATTTTTACGAAATTACCAGTTCCATGTATGCCAACATATGTGAAAAGGAATGTCTTGACCATCCTTCCAAGTTTTAAAATTGGTGACTTTGGTCTAAGGCTTGCTGCATCCCCAGGAAACTCCTGGTATCTCCCAACAATATAAGGTACTTTTCCCCTCTGTTAATTCTTCTTAATTCAGCACTAATCAATCTCAATGCCAATAGCTCAAAAGCAGATCAAAAAAGGAAACAAGGAGACTGCTGAATGAGCATCAAGAAAGGAATGCTAATTCACTTTTTGTATCACCTTCACAGATAGTCAGATGCTGTTTATAATTCCTTTTATTTAAATTGTCTGATCTGATGAGAAAAGTATTCTGTTTTCAGTTGACCGATGTTTTCTGATGGTAGCTAGGACTAATGCTTAGAAGTAGGAGAAAAAAGGTTCATAAAAATGAGATAATGTGCAAGACATACTTCTTTAGATGTTCTTTCCAAAAGAGAATATGCAAAATAGACATATTATGAATTAATTTAAAGATAAAACTGACTCAAATTTAGGAAATGTTCTTTTTTTCAAAGCTACTGTTAATGAGATGTTTAATTATTTTCCTCAATACTTCAAGTCAGAAGATGTTTCACTAATAAAGACAGTTCATAGTGATGTGTGCTAATTAAGAGTTTTACAAGCTTTATAATATAGGAACAGCCTAATGAAACCTTTCTTACTCTCACTGTTTTATCTGTAAAATTTACAATCATTGTTGATGTTCAAATTTATCTGCCAATCCTAAAGAAACTATTCTTTAGTATCTTACAATCAGGATGCACTGGCTACCAAATAAGACACTGATTCTGATCTCATGGTCCTTTAGGCAGGATTCCCACAGGTAGGATTAACTGAAGGAGAAAAATAAACTTTCAAAACACAATAGGTTAAAAAAAAAATAAAAAAATACTATTTTAGAACCTAAGCACTAACACTGGCTGCTAACATAAGATTAAAATCAAATAGATGTTGCAGAATTCAGATCATAAAGTAAATCAATACCATACAAAAAGTGCCTAGAAATTGGTACCTTTTTTATTAATTCTTCCCAAAGATTTGATTTATTTTGAATTTTACAATTTCCCCCCTAATCTTGCTTCCCTCCCCCCACAGAAGGTAATTTGCCAGTCTATACATTGTTTCCATGGTATACATTGATCTAAGTTGAATGTGATGGGAGAGAAATCATATCCTTAAGAAAAATAAAGTATAAGAGATAGCAAAATTATATAAGATGGTAATTTTTTCTCTAAATTGAAGGTAATAGTCTTTGTTCAAACTCCACAATTCTTTCTCTGGATACAGATGGTATTCTCCATCGCAGATAGCCCAAAACTGTCCCTGATTGTTGCACTGATGGAATGAGCAAGGCCACATCAGGGTTGATCATTATCCCCATGTTGCTCTTAGGATGTATGATGGTTCTGCTCATCTTGGTCATGCAAATCCCTCCAGGCTTCCCTGAATTCCCATCCCTACTGCTTTCTAATAGAACAACAGTGTTCCATGACATACATATACCATTTTCATTAATTCTTAATCAATGGGCATACAGTTAGCAATTGATAAAAGTTCTATTTTCTTTACAATCAGAGAAATGAGTTTCATTGTATGTTTTCTGCTAAAATGCAGGTTCAACCACTTCACTCTCCTACTAAACAAACTCCAGTGGCCCTCATCACCTCCAAGATCAAATATAAAATTTTCATTTTGGTCTTCAAAGCCATTCATACACACACACACACACACACACACACACACACACACACACACGCGCGCGCGCGCGCGCATGGAAAGCACTCCTTCCCCACCTCCACCTTGATCCCCTGGCTTTTTTTCATATCCCACTTAAAATCTCATTTTCTACTAAGTTTCCCCCCAATCCCTCTTAATTCTAGTACCTACCTTCTGTTGAATAGCTCAGATTTATCCTGTATATTGCTTCTTTGTACATAGATGTTTGCATATTTTGTGAAAACTCTGAAGGCAGGAACTGACTTTTGTCTTTCTTTTTATCCCCAGTGCTTAGCATAATGACTAGCAATAGTAGGCAAAAAGTTATGTTTATAATTACAGGAAAATAAGGTTGCCTTCTTTAAATACATGGAAACTGAGCAACTGTTGGATTTATAATTTTTTTCCCCCTCCTTCCTTTCTTCTCCTGCTCCTCCTCCTCTTCCAGGTGCTCAGTCCAAAGGCCTAGTAAGATTTCTGGGGTTTACAGGCCACAAGTCTCTCTGGCTCACCCTGACTGGCCAACAATGGATCTCAGGCTACGAACACTTGTTCACTGTTTGGGGCCTGATTGGTTCAGATTGCATTCAAATAGTTTTGGCAGAAACTTTGAGGGTCTTGCCTTCTGTTGCCTTCTGTGTTTTTTCCCCCTTGGATGTAAGGTGGGGGACAATCATTAACCAAAAAGAGGCTCCAAGTTTTTATTCTTTTACACCAGCATTAATCACTGAAATACCCTGAGGGTCTTACCTGCCAAATAACCCCCCCCCCCTTTTTGGAAAGGGGTCATTCTTGGTCTCTTTGCCTCTCCTCCCTCTTACCAAACCTTAATCACTGAATATGCTTTGCCTCAGTCAAACTGTGATCAGGGATCATTGCATTTCATAGCATTGCCTCCCTGATGACATGGCCTTCTTTGATACTGAAGGACAAAGAACAACTTTTTCTTCCAAGGACAGAGACAGTTAAATATCAAGAAAGTCAGGATTTACCTAATGGGGTTTTTCTAATAAGGTGGAAATATTTTTTCCCTTCCAAAATTTAACTCTTTCAATGTAAAGCTTCAAAGTCACCACATACAAAAACTGAGATAAATCTTCTTACTCTATATTGTACTACCTCTTCTTTCTTATTGTCCATATTTAAATGATCATTACAAATCTTAGTCACCTTATTCCTTCTCCCACATTCTATTACCCTCAAATTATTTCTATATCCACTGCCACTTTTCACTATCAGGCCTTCTTAAAGCCCTGCTTTGAACTATGACCTCCCTAATCAAAAACAACAACTACATACTATTAAAGTATAAACCTAACCTATATGACCACTTTCCAATTATTTGTGATCTACTCTCTTTGATTCCCTAAGGTTATTGCATCTCTTACAGCATTTAACCATAAAATAAAACATAATGATTGGTGTACTTATCATCTCATACTGAATTGTAACTCTGAAGTAATACTGCGTTTTATTCATTTTTGTATCCCCACAGTATCTAGTAACATTTCCTTACACTTTTATAGAAGGTGCTCAAAAACTTTGTTGAATGAACTACTAGATAAGATTAAATGCAAATTCTCCAATAAAGAAATTTCTTCTTTTAAAGTGACCATATTCTCCTTTCCAATTAGACATACCTTACTAAAAAAATAACTTAAAAAAAAAAGGTTTTACTATGGGCCCTATGTTGCAGCAACACCGAAAAACTATACCACAAAGCAAAAATATTCATTAAGTGACTATTTGTGTTATATAAGATGAAAGTTATGGAAAAATTCAGTCCTTACTGTTTACCATCTACCATATGGGATTTGACAACATTAAGAATACGCGAATGGAAGACGGAGAATTATAAACTCACTAAGACAATAAGATATGTCAAATATAAATATAAATGAAGTATATTTTGGGGATGGGAAACATTGATACGTAATTGTACACAAAACCTAGTGTTGTTACTTAATATCACTCTTATAATATAAATACAAGAACGGAGAAATTATAAAGCATACTTCCTGTTAACCTCTTATTCCAGTACAATAAGAAAGAAGTCCTGAGTAAAATGGAAGGCTGTTTACACTGACCTAGAAACAAAAGCCCCAGAAACTAGAATGACATGTTAAATTTATTATATATTTAAAATAAAAGCAAGTTTTACATAAGAGACCTACAGTTTCATGATAGAATCTTTTTCTTGTTTTATTATATAGTGTTCATTTAACTTGATGGTTAAGTTTACAATTTTGTTTTAATCCAAAATAAAAATAAATGAAGGCCTTCTAAGTAAACTTTTAAGATTTAAAAGCAAACAAGATACCAACAGCAAAGTGAAAAGACCTGTGGCTGCCCTCAGGTTGTTTCATGAGTAGTATATAGATTAGGAAAAAAGGCCAAGATAGTAGAGATCTCTTTTAAAGTAAACTCAAAAGAAGTCTTAAAAATGGAAGAATTCCACCCTGCAAGTTAACAATTATTAGAATTTACGTGCAGCAGAATTGTATTAAAAGTCTAAAAGATGATAGCACTAAGCATTGTATTTCTTCAAGTCACTAATATACAATGCAATCATAGTTTTCTTCACTGTTGAGTGCAACAACTTTATAAACTGCCCAAAATGTATGTTGTTAGGTGTTTTAAAATGTTCTGGTAGTAGTTCATGTTGTGAGGATTAAATGAAGTAATATTTCTAAGTATTTAGTATTAATGGCTGACACATAAGTAAGCATAATTACAATCATTTTTTATTTCATTCCTTTCTTCTCCAATTTAATCAGCATGACCTCTTTTGTCCACTGCTCATATTTTTCCAACTCTGACAAATATAAATGCTTATGCCTGGCATTTCTGACTCTCCATAACTGGGCTCCAACCTTCCTGTCTAGTAAGATTAAACATTACTCTATATTCTCCAGTATTAAAACACTATTTTAGGAAGCATTTTACAGTTGTACAGGCATTTCAAAATGTCTCTTACCAGATGTTCTCCAAAACGATACAGCATCCTCTACTATATGCCTGGGATGCATTTGCTTCTAAAATCCACTTTTCAGAATTCTTATCTTCCTTTTCAAGTCTCAGTTCAGGGACCACTTCCATTTAACTTCCCAGGATTCTATTTTCCTCCTCATCACCTCTCCACACTTTGTTGTCTGATTTAATTACTCCTGACTTTGTATTATCAACAAGCTTTCCATGTAAATTTTACATTCTCCTAGTAAAATATAAGCTCCTCGAGAGCAGAACTGTTTTTTTGACTTTGCATCCCCAAAGCCTTATACCTAGAGAAGGTTAGTAGAGCTCGCTGAACTGATTAGCGTTTTTGACTTGGGACCTGCAGGTTCTAAAACAGTCACTTTATCCTAGAAGACAAATAAACTCCAATAAACCAGTTACATCAATATATGACAGCAATTAAGCTATTTCTATACATATTCCATCCATTCCAGTTAATTGATTTCATATATAAGACTAAAAAGAATTCAAAAGTAACCTCCCCACACAAGTTGAACAACAGGATAAGCCTATGGGTGTTCTGTGATGGGGTGGGGTGTGGGGAGCAGGCAGCAAGACAGCAAAAGGACATTTGACTAAGAAGTCTGATCCACAGAGTAGATAATATACACAAGACAAGATAATGTTAGCTAAATACATTATGTATCTTTTCTTGGTATGTGGTATGAAAGAATTCTTAAACATGCCCATTCACTAAATTCTTAAGACATATGTTTTGGATTTAAGAAATTTAAATGTACGTTACTATAAATAAGGAAGCCTCTAGTTTTTTTTTTTTTTTTTTGCAAGGCAAATGGGGTTAAATGGCTTGCTCAAGGCCACACAGCTAAGTAATTATTAAGTGTCTGAGGCCGGATTTGAACTCAAGTACTCCTGACTCCAGGGCCGGTGCTCTCTCCACTGTGCCACCTAGCCGCCCCAAGCCTCTAGTCTTAACATAGAAAATGTCAATCAATCAATATTTATTAAGTTCTAGTTACTACATTCCATGCAAATAGAAGAATAAAATATTTCCTACCTACAAAATTCGAAAACGGTCTAACAAGTAATTACAATATGCTTAGAGGCTAACAAAATAAGGAAGCAATTATTTTCTGTTATCCTTTGTCTATATAAAAATCTTTGCTATTATTTCCTAGTATGCTAGAACTTTCTCCTCCTTCTAAAGAAATATCATTTCAAAAAATATGTAAAAGGAGAAATACTAAATTGGCCCTCTTAAAGTTCTTCAGATCTCATCCTCTCAATCTCCTTAGAATTAATTTTCTCTTCCAAATAGCAAGCTTCTAATGATAGTATTATGTGAATGAAAAACTTTCTCAGCGAGGACATGTTCTCTTATCTATTTTCCATTCTTAAAAAGAATTAAGTTTATACTGACTCTATAACTATAATGAAACTATGGGTATATGTGAAATGGATCTGCTCTGCACTGAGTTCTTGCTGATTAAAAAATTAATTTTAAAAATATGAAATACAGAGATGGGATTCCAGAAAAGTCTGGAAAGACTTGCATGAAATGATGCTGGGTGAGATGAGCAGAACCAGAAGAACATTGTACACAATAACAAAACATGGAGTGATAATCAGCCTTGATGGACTTACTCACCCCATCAGTGCAATAATCAGGGACAATTTTAGGGGTTTTGTGATGGGGAATGTCAACTGTATCCAAAGAAGAATCTGTGGAGTTTAAACAAGGACCAAAGCTTATTATCTTCAATTTTTAAAAGCTGTCTTATCTGTTATGTAATTTTGCTATCTAATGTTTTCTTTCTTCCTTTTGGATCTGTTTTTTTCTCACAACACATTCAATTTCAATCTATGCTTATCAAGGATGCAAATGAAAAGACTATCAGATTGCCTTCTGTTGGGGGAGGGGAGAAGGGGGAAGGAGGGGAAGGAAGAGAAAAATTTGTAAAACTCAAAACTTTGCAAAAAATGGTTGGTAGAGGGGCAGCTAGGTGGTGTAGTGGATAAAGCACCGGGCTTGGAGTCAGGAGTACCTGGGTTCAAATCCGGTCTCAGACACTTAATAATTACCTAGCCGTGGCCTTGGGCAAACCACTTAACCCCATTTGCCTTGCAAAAAAAAAAAAGACCTAAAAAAATGGTTGGTAGAAACTACCATGCATGTAATTGGAAAAAATAAAACATTTATATACTAAAAAATTTAAAATAAAATCATCATGTACAATTTTTATTAAAAATTTTAAAGCTTTTCCCAATTTGACCTGGGAGGCTTTCTATAAAGAATAAGAGTTTTTAAATTCAGCTAAGATATCTTCATTACCATTCTTCCTAAAGGGTCCAACCACAGAACAACTATATAGGAATTAAGAGATGAAGTTTTATATCTACTTTACATTTGCTCCTACAGCTTTTTAACTGCAAAGTTAAGTTATTGGTGCAACCTTCAGGATCTACTTAAAATTTAATCACTGTATAAAACTATACTTTGAAATTAAGTTGTAGGGAAATAATCTGAAAGGATGAAATCCTGTTACATTACAAGATGTTTTGTTAAAAGAATTTACTGTGCTACCCAAATAATCAAATATTCAAAGAGGAAGAAAAGCAAACAAGGAGATATGAGCATTTGGGTTTGAGATATAAACAGCTTTGCCTTAAATGATATTTATTATAGCATAAAGATCAAGCTTGTTGCACCTAGATTGACTCTTTTCTAGGTCTTTATAATGTTCCTAATCTGTCTGAGGAAAAGGATACTGGTGACAGAAAATTAGAGCACGTGACCTTGAATTTTGTCATTGTTCAATGACACTGTATGAATTTATGGGTCTTCACTGTGAGTCCCTTCCACTCATCACTACCTGTCACAACCTCTCTATATTTCATTGGATTCAGTAGCCAAAAACAGTCAAGGATGAACCTCTCCAAATTTTGCTAATTTGGTTCTCAGATACATTACTGCCATAACTGTACTCAGTACACACTGACACACCTTCAGGGACACAGGGTCACCATCACTACACAAAACAGTTGAAATTTGGCTTCCAATCTCATCATTCAACAGAAAATATTCCCTCCAAGTTATCAATGATTCCCTAATTGTCACTTCCAATGACCATTTCTCAGGCCCCATACTTCTAGGCCACTGATGATCAATCTGGCCGCTGGACTCAGTTCCAGAGGAGAAAGTGAGGCTTGGTGACATTGCATAGTCCTCTCCACTTAAATCTAGTTCACTTACATGTCGTGGTCCTCCTCAAAAATGAAATACAAACAAAAATCTAAGTGAATAGTAGGCATTATGCAACAGGCCAACTGGGCAACACATCCCTCTTCCTCCCTTCTCACCTCTACTGCTCTGTCCCAAGGAATGTAAATTTTGTTCACTGATAGCTTGGGATTTAACTGTCCCCAAATCACTCTGGCTCATTTATAGTGGGCAACAATAAGTGCCAGGCAAGCCCCACCTGGTCATAGTTTGGGCTCAGAGTGAATGTAAATAGCAATTGTTTCTAGATTAACCAGAAACCCTAGGAGTCTTCACCTCTAGAACTGATTTTTTTTTTGACTCTGCAAAAGAGCCTATTCTTGATTTCATTTCTTTTTAACCTGCCTTAATCCCTTAATGGGCATTGCCTCAGTTAAACTGTGCCCTTTAAAAAGTCAAGATCTCCCACTGCATTTAGAGCCATCTCCATATCTGGTCACCGGACCCAGAAGACTCAGGAGAAAGTGAGTTTGGTGACTTTGCACCGCCTCACTCAAATCCAATTCACCTGCACACCATGGTATCACACCTCATATGTCATAAGCCTCTTCAAAAACAAAAAACAGACAACAACATCATCCATGATCTACCTGATGAGTTCAGGTACACCCCAGGGCTCAATCTATTCTCTCTTGACAATCTCATCACCTCCCATGGATTCAACTATCATTCAGCTACTAAGCAGATGACTCCCACATCAAAAACTTAGCTCTCCACTTTCTGAACTCCAGAACATCTTTAACTGACTGCCTGACATCTCCACCTGGATGTCTCAAAGACAACTCAAACAGAAAACTAAATTAGTCCTTTCAAAAGCACCATCAGTCTATTAGTCACTCAGGTTTGCAAGTTTAGCATTAACCTTGATTTCAATCAATTATACCTCTTCAACACGGCTCAAATCTGTCTCCTCTTTATGCACACTCAAACCAAGCTGCTCAAGACCCTCAAAAAAATCTCATCAATTCACCTGGACTATTCCAATAGTCTCCTAATAGTTTTCCAGTCTTCATTTCTACATAGCTGACAGTTTTAAAGCATAAGTAAATCAATCCACAAGCATTTCTTGTCTCTTATTGTCAGGTACTGTGATAGGTGCAAGAGATAAAAAGACAAGAATGAAACCCCCCTCAATCACTAGATATTTATATTTTAATCATATACATGTGTGTATATACACAGAATAAATATAAAACGAATATATATATAATGCAGCAAAATACAAGGTAATTTGGGGGAAAAGGTAATAGCAATTCAGAAGGAAAAGCAATCAGTAAAAACTTCCTGCAGAAATTGGTGCTTAAGCCAAATCTTAAAGGAAGAGAGAGACTGTGTGGAGAGTAGAGGGATTAGGTTCCAGACATGTGAACAGGAAGTTCAAGGACACAGAGCCAAGAGATGGGGCATGATGTGTGAAGAAAAAAGAGAATGCCAGTTTGGTTGAATAACAAAATCCTGGAGGGAGGAGTGGTGTCCAGTGAGGCAGGAAATAATGAAGGGATTGAACACTAAATAGGAGCTTATATTTATTTCTAGAGGCAAGAATAAGCTACCAGAGCAGAAAAGTCATGATCAGATCAGTACTTAACAAAATTCATTTTGGTAGCAATCTGTAGGATGATTGGAGAAGAAAGCATTTTAAGAAGCTGTTGCAATAATCTAAATCAGAAGTGATGAAAATCTGAAATGAGATCACAGTACTACATACAAGTAGAGTGAAGAGTTGGGAACAAGAGATGTGGTGAAAGTAGAAACAGCAAGACATGGCAACTTACTGGATAAAAAGAATGAGGGAGGGGGTAGCTAGGTGGCATAGTGGATAGAGCACTGGCCCTGGAGTCAGGAGGACCTGAGTTCAAATCCGACCTCAGACACTTGCAAGTCACTGAACCCCAGTGTATTGCAAAAACCAAAAGAAAAAAAAAAGAATGAGGGAGATTAGAGGAGTCTAGAATAATGCTAAGGTTATGATCCTAAGATAATGTTAGGATAATGGTACCTGTGAAGAAAGAACTAAATCAGGAAGAAGAGAAGATTTAAGGGAAAAGATAATGAGTTCAGGTATGAACATACCAAATTTAGATGGCTCTGGAAATATCTAAAAGGCAATTGGTGATGCAGACATGAAATTAGGGAGACTGGAGTTGGAAATATAGATCTGGGAGTCTGATCATGTCTCAGTTACCGAAGTTTAAGTGCCTCTTAAATGCCATAAGATGAATTTCCAAGGTTTCTGTCTGCCCTACCAAGTCCATCACAATCTAGCTAAAGTCTACTTTGTAACACATTACTCTCCTAGCCACGCTCTCCAAAACACACTTTACTCTAGTCAAAATGGCCTGCTAGCTTCTACTCGGCATATAACATTCTATCTCTGACCCCGTGTCTTTGAATAGGCCAACCTGCATGCCTGGGATACTTTCCCTCATGGAATCCCTAACTCCACTTCAGGCTCAACTTAAGAGGTCTCCTTCAATTTGCATGAACTGATGCTGAGCAAGATGAGCAGAACCAGAAGAATGTTGTATACCCTAACAGCAACATGGAGTTGATGGACTCGCTCATTTCATCAGTGCCACCATCAGGAACAATTTTGAGGTATCTGTGATGGAAAATGCCATCTGTACCCAAAGAGGAAACTGTGGAGTTTAAACAAAGACCAGAGACTATAACCTTTATTTTTTTTTTTAAAAAGGTCTTATTATGTAAGTTTTCTATCTCTTATATTTTATTTTCTCCTCAAGGATATGATTTCTCTCTCAACACATTCAATTTTGATCAATGTATAGCATGGAAACAATGTAACAACTATCAGACTGCCTTCTGTGGGGGGTGGGGTGGGGAGAGGGAAGATAAAAAAAAAAGAAGTTTCCTTCAAAAAGACTTTCATTTATTACTGCCTCCCATATTACCACATATTTAAAAAATAGATCCTGTATCCATCCTGCAAACATGTTGTCTCCCCTTAGTAGAATATAATCACCTTAAAGGTAGTGACTGTTGTGATAGGATCATTCTCTAGTAAGGATCCAACCCAAGGCATTCCTAACATGGAGGAATAAGGCTGAGGATGCTCACCAGCAACTTCTACATAAGGTAATGATAGTGCTAGTAGCAACTGTAGTAGTGATAATAGTTAAATTTATATCAAGCTTTAAGGTTACAAAACTCTATATAATCACATACAGTGTCTTAGTCCTCTCAACAACCTTTGGGTTTAAAGATATACTCCCCATTTGACAAATGAGGAAACTGAAGTGTCAAGTGGTTAAAACTGTCTGAAGAATATTTCAAACTCAGGCCATCTTTCTAGACTCCAAGTCTAGCCCTCTGTGCACTACATTATCCAACTAACAATGTGGTTCCAATACCCACATGGGTTCAATTATAGACTACACCCTGTCTCCAAATAGTTTCTACAAAACCTGACTACTAGTTTTATTACTCCATTTTACTTCAAAATATATACTCTTTTCCTTTTTGAAAGGAAAAAAAAATCTCAATTTAGGAGTATAGTTTATTTTTTTTCAGACCAAGTAAAAAATTTAGTTTGAAGGTTTCTTATTTAGTTGTATTCATTTTCAAACAAGATATGTATTTTAAAGTCAAATTATTATTTTTAATATCCAAATTTAAAAATATTTTATAAGTTAGGGTGAATCATTTACTCTCATTTTATAGAAAAGAAAATCAAGGGCCCAAGAAGTGAAGTAGTTTGTTCAAGGTCACAAAAGTAGTGTGGCCTAGCTGGAATTAGGATCAGGGTTTTCTGATAACAAATCTAGTGTCCTTTACATAGCATCATGTTGACACATAATATTGTATCAAGAGTTCTTAATTTTACAAAATTAATCTCAAAAGATTCCTTCAAATGTTTTTTTTTAAAAGGGAGAGAAAATGATCAGGCCAAAGAGGTACGGTTTTGAATTATTAGATTTCCACTATTATCCAGTATCCTATCACATCCTAGAATACATGTAGCATGGAGCTGGAGAAGGCCAGGAAAGCAGACCAAACATAATATTACCACTTAGAAAAACTGAAAAAATAAAATATAAAGCTTAACTGATAAGAGTATTTAGCCAATAAAGAGAAATCATAAATGAAAAATTTTAAAACAAATTAAATAAAAAAAGTAAGTGACTGCACTTATACACACCTTTTTATAAACTGAAGTACCATGATTCCTGGATTAACTATACTACTGTTTCCTCCAAATATTCAATTTAACTGCCTATTGTATCCTCTTACATGTAGGGCACTAGTCT
The DNA here is from genome assembly GCF_037893015.1 of Macrotis lagotis. Classification (NCBI taxonomy): domain Eukaryota; kingdom Metazoa; phylum Chordata; class Mammalia; order Peramelemorphia; family Peramelidae; genus Macrotis; species Macrotis lagotis. The sequence continues at coordinate 2,293,179 of NC_133662.1, read as the reverse complement.
TAAGCCAGGGTCTCCCGAGTTAAAGGTATTTACAAGTCTTGTATCAAAGGCAAACAATTGCTATCTATGTAGAATTAATCCTAGAGTTTGCTTCTACCAATAAAGAACAATGAAATAACTATATAAAATAAGATATTTCCAAAACAATATGTTACCAGGATGTGGAATATATAATAAATCACATTTCTTTCAGGCCAATATTACAATTAGTCTGTAGCTCAGGATCACAAACTAATGGACAGAAGTTCAAGTCCAAAAATGACCTGTACAGAATTATGTGTGCTTGAATGTATTTAAGAAGTGAAAAATAAGGTGAATTCAAATATTGAAGCACTACCATACACATACACTCTGGGTAGAATGGGAATATTAATACCAGAACCTGATAACTATACGTCTTCTAATTTTCTGGAATATAAGCTGTTGGATGGCAGAGGCTGGTTTTATTTTTCCTTTCTATCTCCAGAACAGGGTGCTTGCAAATATTAATATTTAATAAATGCTTGCTGATTAATTCTCTTTCCCTCTTAACTCAGAAGTTATCTAGGATGGCTATTATCATCTCCTCTTAGATTTGGGAGAACTGAAATATGAAAGGGTTAAATGACTTGCCTACTCATACTGCAGTAGCTAGGCAGATCAACCCTATTCTGTTCAATTTGGTATAAAAAATTGATTTTGATAATTCATATATAGATCAGGTTCAAATATATATACACAATGTGTTAACAAATTAAACTATTTCACAAAGGATATTGAAAGCAATGCAAAAACAAAGTGATTAAGATTACTTTCATTCTGATCCAGGTAGATCAAATTAAAAAAATAGAAACTGCTATTTGTTTAAAAAAAAAACCGAAGAAGGGGATTCTGAAGGCATCTTTATGGTCTTGTTATTAAAGAAGGCAATTTGTCAAGTTCTATAATGGATTCTCAACACATTACCTAAAAAAATATAGTCTATAAAAACAAAAAGCCTCAAATCCCAAAAACCAGTGATGCAGAGAAACAAGCAAACAAAAAGAAACAAAAAATGTAGAAAATAACAGGGACCAAAATTAAAATTAAAGAATTCATCTACATGATAATAAAGAGGTAATTCTCTGAATATAAATAATTTAAAATGTGATTTTTTTTTGGAACTCCACATTGCAGTTCAAGACAGTTCATTAAGAACAAACCTCTTCTGCTGACACTACATCAGAAAGCAGTTCTATGATTCTAGAATCAGCAGTGCTGTATGTTTCCCATGTTTTGCATGACAAATTTAAACCAGGATTATCCATTCCAATTCAGGAAGGAGATATAATCTGAATTTAATATAACAAATTTCTCATTTAATAACTCTCTTCCATAATTGATTTATCTATTTGTCTATATCCACATATATACATAAATATGTATAAGACAGGCCACAAAAAGGGTGATGGAGGGTAGAGTCCAACTAAACCATCTTTGGATGGTTCCTGCCCTCAAGAATCTTTTAAACACCGAAGTTTGCTCAAAAAAGGTCAATTTCCTATCCTAAACAAGTTTTGCAAACCCTGTGGAGAGATGAATCTGATCTTTCCGCTTCCAAGATGAGGAATCCAACCTAAAAATACCTTTTTTGGGCCGCCTACTCTACTAAGGCACTGCGCAAAATGATGGAGGAGACTTGTTGGCTGGGAAAGAAGTCCTAGGAAGCCGCACCACGGGGGTCAGCCGAGATTTCGGACTAACAAATGAAGGACTACAGGTCTGCCCATTCCTGGTGGGAGGTCACGTTAGGGAAGGGATGCCTCCTCCCCAACTGCCCACAACACGAGCCGGCCGGCCAGCCTGCCCTGGCCCGCGTCCCACCATCCCCTTCCTCCGACTGGCCGAGTGGGCTGCGGGCGGCCGGGCCATGTGCCGCGGCTCCCAGGGGCGCGGGGCGCGGGGCGGGGAGGGGCAGCGTGTTTACGGGACTCACTTCCTCTGGGCTTTGTCCTTCTTGGCCTTGGTCCGCTTCTTTCGGGCCTGGAGCGCGAGCACTGCGGGAGAGAGAGTGCGTGAAAGCCGAGCGCCGTGGAAGGGCGGGGACGCAGGTGACGTGGAGCGCGGCCGCGGGTGGGGAAGGGGCCAGGTGCGGGCGCAGCACGGGCACCGGCCGGGGGGGGGTCCGGCCCCCCGCCCGGGCAGGAGCGGGGTGCCGGGGTGTTGGGGGACGAGGGGGCTGAGGCTGGGAGATGCGGGGCGGCGGGGCCAGGGAGCCCCGGGGCCGGGCTCCGCGGGAGGCCGGGGTGGGGGTGGGGAATCGGCCCCGCGGGGCGGAGGGGTAGACTGAGGAACGGCAGGGGCGGCCGGGGCCGGGGGTGCGCGCCCCGAGGCAAGGCCTCCGGGGGGCCGCCCCGCCCTGGGCCACCGAGGCGGCCGTTGCCCGCCCCGCTCCCCCCGCCCGCTCTCCGCGTGGCCCCGGCCGCCGGAGGCCGCCCCGCAGCTCACCTTTCCGCTCCATGGCGAGACCGGTAACCGCCGAGCGCCTGCGCACTGCAGCGGCGACCAGCGGCGACTCCAGCTCCCGCCGGAGCCCGAAATCGATGCGGCGGACGCCCCGCCTCCGCGCCTCGCGCCTGCGCGCTGGGCGTGGGCCCTACCACCTGCTCCCTGCGCGGGGGGAGGGGAGAAGTGGAGCGGGAACGGCGGAGCCTGCGGGGCTGGGAGACTGTTCAGTGCCCGAGCGTGCGGACGGGGGCGAAAAGAGTCGAAGGCCGCCCATGCCGAGCCAGGCCCGAGGCGCCCCTCCTACCCGAGGCGGTGGAGCCTCACTTTCCGCCTCCGTACCCTGGAAGAACGTCCGCCCCGCCTGCCTGGAAGGGCGGCCATGAGGGTAGAATGGGGCACCGGCCACCGTGCACTTTGAAAACGCAAAGCATCCCGCGTCCAGGCGGCTGTTTAGTTTCCTGGGCAAAGGGCAAGGGAGCCTCAGATCCCGATGCAGCACCCTCCTGCCACCGGGTCAGAATAGCAGCCGTGACCTGGTGTCCGTAAGATTAGGGTAACCTAAGGCAGAACTGCAAACAACAAAACAAAAGAATCCTGCCACAACTTGTGGCAAAATACTGACCACACCTGTGCGATTTGGTAACTTTTGGGGTATGGGACTTGAAGGAGGGTGCTGACCCAAACGTTTTCGGTTAACTAATTAAGGTTTCAACCATGCAGCCTTTAATATCAATTTTCCTTTAAGGTAAGGTGGGATTAGAGTAGGAAGAGCAAGACAAACTTCACCTATTTCACCATTTTGCCCGAGGCCGGGATGGCTGAGATGTTTGATAGACTTGACTGTGGAGACTAGGAAAATAGCTGAGTTGACAGTGATAATAGCACCTCCCATTTGTGCAATGCTGCTCTCAGGTCCATTATCTGATTTGACCCTCAAAACAATTCAAGGAAGCAGGTTTTCTTCTTTACACTTGAAAGAGGATAAAAATGAGGTTTTAAAGAAGGTTAAATACTTTGGGGGGGGGAGGGTGTCATGAGACTTGTAATTTCATTTGTTTAACAAGTTTCCCCTTGAGAAAATTCCTTCTCCTATTAAAAAGAGCTACAGTTCTGCAATTTCCAATTTTAATAGAGCATTGAAGGGTTATGATTTGCCAGAGTCAAAGAGACAGTGTTAGTTTGAGGCAGAAATCCCCATACTACCCCCTGTACCCCAGAATTAATCTCAGTAAATATATACAATAAGAATTTTACAGAAATTCAAACCCCTAGAGTTGCTAAAGTAGGGGGAAAAAAATCCTCATCTGTAAAATAAAGATGATATTTGTACCATCTAATTCACAGGATCATTTGTGTAATTTTTATTGTTTTGCACTTGTTTGCTATGCAGCTAAGCCTAGAGTCTGGAAACCCTGAGTTGAAATCCAGCGTCAGACTTAATAGCTGTTTGACCCTGGGCAATTCACTTGGTCCCTGTCTGCCTCAGTTTCCTCAAAGGTAAAATGGGGATGATAATGAGATGACAATTGTGAAGCACAGTGCCTGTCCCATGGTAAGCAGTCTATAAATGTTAGCTATTAGTATTATTTTTCTATGTGAATTCTTTCATGAGACTGTAATAGAGAGAGAACACTAGACATAGACTCAGGAGTAATGGGTCCAATCCCAAATCTGCTGCTTGTTCACTAGCGGGTGGGGAGGGAGGGGGAGGGGGAGGGGAATAATCACTTTCCTTTTCTAACCTCTGTTTATTCATCTGTAAAAATGGGGACAAGCCTGTCTGGTCAATGTACTGTGAGAGAAAGGCAGCACAACAAAAGTGGAGTTCAGAGTCCCAAAGCAGTTAGAAGGCCAGGCTAGCAACTAGTCAATTGAGACCAAAGACACCAGGCCACAGGGATCCCAAATCCAAAATTCTTCAATTCCATTGCTAGAGAGAAAAATGGTTTTAGCAGATGTCTCTCCCCCACTCTACTCCAACTACTGATCTCCCTGACTGCTTTTAAGTCCCAACTGGATTTCAATGACTCTTCAAGTGAAGACATTACCCTGTGATGTCACTGGTTCTCTTCAAAAATGAACAAGTCGATACTGAAATCCTACCTTCTATACTAGGTCTTAACCAACCCCTCTTAAGCCCAATGCTTTCCCTCTTTTACTAATTTCCTATTTATCCTGTATATAATTTAGTAATTTCCTATATATCCTGTTTATATTTGTTAGCATGTTGTCTCCTTCTTTAGATTGTAAATTCCTTATGGGCAGGGATTGTCTTTTACCTCTTTTTGTATACCTAGTGCTTTTCACAGTGCCTGGCAGTGTTAAGTACTAAATAAATTTTTATTTATTGATTGATAGATATCATGCCTTTGTGTTAGTCATCCAACTAGAACACCAAGGCCTAGACAGTCTAGGAATCTTGCCATTTTCTGTACCATTGCCCTCCACTCTCCATCACTACCTGGACCTCTACAGATCCTCCCTTTCCCCAGAGTATTTAATTCAATACATGTGGGGACTGACTCTGGGAGGAGCTACTTTAGATATATCAAGCTGCCCCCAGACCATGCTTCATCCCATCCAGCCCTTTCCCAGGACACTAGGACCTAGTTAGCTTGGACATCAAGTTATCTTGATCTGCCTCTATATGCAAATTCAGTTTGCCCCTATTCCTATCCCTGCACAAAAATGAAGAAGCAGTAGTTTTTCAACTTTTGCTCAGGGAACAATAATCAAATATTAACAATGTTGCTGAAAAGAATATGAGAATCTATTCCCCTTGCGGCTTCCCATGAGTACCTTAAATTCAAATCTATGATTGCCACTCTCACATACACTCCACTCCCTCCGTAGAATGTAAACTTATTGAGGGTAGGGACTATCTCACTTCTATACTGTGTCCCTATCATTTAGTGCAGTGGTTCAAACATATTGGGTACTTAATAAATGCTTGTTGATTGACTGTCTACAATCTTTTGAGTTGAAATGAATGATATATATTGAAGTATATGTGAACCATGAATAAATGCTTTATAACTTGAATCAGCATGTGAATATATGCAGTATTCTCTGTGTAGCTTTAAGAAGTATTTTAGGATACCTTGTATTATATTGTATTCCCCCATTCTTTCCACCACCACCCTGTTTCCACCCCCATTCCCTAGTCAGCACTTTGCTAACTTATCATGTAATTGTAAATGTGTCATGTTTCCTTGCAGGATTGTAGTCAGCAGTAAGGTAGGGCCTGATCATTTATTGAGAACTGGAACAATACTCTTCATTGAGGAAGTGCTTAAAAAATATTTATTGAATGAATGAATGTTGGAAAACCATAAGGAGTAGCCCAATAAAGACCCCAGAATTGAGAAGGTACAAATAAAAATAGATCATTTTCTTGTAAACTTATAATAGGCTTGTCAGGGCAAAGTAATTAAATATTACTATTTGCCAGGCCCTGTGCTAAACACATCCAAACAAAAAGGAAGACTGATCCTGCCTTCAAGAAGCTTACATTGAGTACACAACACACAAAAGGGAGCTGAGAAGCTGGGATAGCAAAAGAAATTGAGACAGAGGTTGAGAGATGCTCAGGGTCACAGAATCAATATTTGAAGTCAGGAAGACTTTGGGACCAAAGCCCTGAGGTGTCGGGGGTGGGGGAAAAAGGGATGTAGGGGATGGGGGAAAAAGGGACCCTTAGGGGCAAGAGCCAAGCTCAACTGGGAAGGGAATAAAGGGTGGTTGACTTGAACTCTCCCTAAAATGGAGAAACCAGGAAAGACTTGATAGGAAATGGGAGCTTGTATGACAGGAGGTTATTCCTAGGTGAGAAGGTTACAGGAAAAAAAAAGGGATATTCCAAGGTGAGGAGGCCCCAGGTGTTGAGGGAAGTTCCAAGGTGAAACTAAACCGGAGGCATGGTATTCAAGTCCAGTGAGACAGAAGATAGGAAGAAAATGTGAATAGTATAACAAAAAATAGTCTTAAATTTAGTATGTTTTGAGGAGGAAGAGAAATCTTTTTTTTTTTTTAGGTCTTTACAAGGCAAATGGGGTTAAGTGGCTTGCCCAAGGTCACACTGCTAGGTAATTATTAAGTGTCTGAGACCGGATTTGAAGCCAGGTACTTCTGACTCCAAGGCCAGTGCTTTATCCACTATGCCACCTTTTAAAGGGACTATGTATTCCAATTTATAATAGAAAACAATGAGAAAAGCACCAGCCTGGAGTCAGGAAGACTTGAGTTAAAAATCTGTCTTCAGACTCTTGACACTCACTAGCTTTGTGACTCTGAGCAAGTCACTTAACCCATTCACCTCACAAAAAAGAAAACAGGATTTGTCTTATTAGCTATGTAACCATGTGCATGTCATCTAATCTTACTGAGCCTCAGTTTCCTCATCATTCACAGAGTTGTGAGATTCAGCTGATGTAATATATGTAAAAATATTTTTTCAAATTTAAAGTTTAGACTTGTAAACATCACAGGGTATATGTTATTTTTGAAATTTGCTTTAGAATCTCCCTTGAGGGGTATAGCTAATTCCATGGGCAACAGGTATTTTTCCATAGAGGAATACTGAGGAGACATTGTCTGTAATGAGTGCTAAACGAGGAGTGCTGAACTTGACACCACCAGACCTGAGTCACCCTGCTGAGGTGACCTTGGGCAACTTCCTGGGGTTCAGTTGCCTCATCTGTAAAATAAAGTGTGTGTGTGTGTGTGTGTGTGTGTGTGTGCATGTGGGGAAGCGGGGCAGTCAGGGGAGGAGAGGGCTGAACTCTGACCTCTAAGGTCTGTCCAGCTCTAAATCTGAGATCTTTTGAAGGATTATGTTATGGTCCTTTGTAAAGGAAGAAATGAAAAAGGATTTGGGGGGGGTAAAGATGGAAAATTATTCTTTAGATTTGGCAGCAAGTATTATGTGACCTTAATAAATTCAATGAGGTAGTTAGGCCACCTCCCAAAGGGAAAAGAGGAGGGAGGAGATATAGGTAGAACCAGGGTAACTGATGAATAAATAGGTGTAACCACTAAGCCCCAAAGGAATTGTACCCACCCCTGAGTCATTGTCAATCAATCATCCATCAACAAATATTTAATAAACCCTACCTAGGTACCCAGCACTGGGTACACAAAAACAATGAGGCCCTGATCTTAAAGAGTTGTTCAAGGGGGTAAAAGATAGGAGTTGGGGAGATGATCTTGAACACAGATAAATAAATACAAAATATATGCACACCCAAAGTAGAGGGAGGAGATGAACTTTAGTTGGTGAGATCAGGGAAAGACCTTGAGTAGAGTTGACACTTATCCAGCCTCAGTAGCTGTGTGACCTTGAACAAGTCATTTAGCCTCTATTTGCCTTAATTTACCAGAAAAGAAAATGGCAAACTATTCCAGTATCTTTGCAAAGAAGACCCTTTAGTTTGGGCTATGAGGTCAGGAGAGATAGAGATGACTGAAAACAACTACAATAACAATGGATTCTAAGGGGCGGAGTTGATAGGGAGTATATTTCAGGAATGGAGGTCAGACTATGCAAACACAAGAGCCCAGAAATGGAATGTTGTATATGAGTAACCAAAAGAAGGTCAGTTTGGCTGAAAGACAAGAGTGGGTGAAGAGGACTCATATATCCAAATGTGTCTATTTATCCTAGCATGGTGTTGTTGTAAAGGGCCAGTATGTAATCTAGGGTTCAAGCCTGGACATTTGTATAAGAATTGGAGAGTGGTGTTGGCAAGAACTTGAGAGGTAACTTCTTAGGGATTTTGCTTTGAGAAAGGACAGAAATGATTTGAGGCTCTCTTGACAGAGCATTAGCTGAAAGGAGAGAAAGATGTTGGAAAGAAATCGATATGTTCTATAAGCTCTACTGGTTTTCCAGTTTATGTCACAAAAGACTTCAAGGAATTTTCCCTTGGGTTGAGAGATTGGGTCTCTGTCTCAGTTGAGCTGAGCTGTCTTACTCCTAGTAGAGAGCTCATAAACTCTGTGTATTATCTAGTATTTTCTATCTGTATCATTTCTCTGATTTCTGTTTGCTATTAGCTCAGATAAATTAGTTTGTTCATCATTCAATATTTGCAGAGTACTATAAAATCCACTGGTAGGAAGGGAGTCAAGCCTTCAGATATAGCTTGGGACAGTTCTTCCCAGCTGAGGGAGAGTGATAAAGAAGGCCATATGAATTCTAAAAAATAATTTCCCTTAGACTAGAAATATTTAGGGGGGGACAGAAAGATATAATTCTAGGTAAGAAGAACTGGGTAGGCTAGCCAAATGGCTCTAATCTGCTGTCTTTCAAGTAAGAAATCAAAACCTTCATTGAATAAGGGTAGGTAAGATTCTAGAGATATTTATGCCTCTTAGTAAACTGCATTTAGACAAACTTATGCAGATATATATATATATATATATGTCACAAGGGCAAACACTGGCAGAACTAAACAGCTACAGGATAGACATCATTTGGTATAGCATTTTCCAAATCAGGGAAAAGGTAGCTCCATATGCTGTATCTTTGACTATCCTTTGTTCAAAAATCGGTAAATTATAAATAGGTAAATTCTTTGCATGAATTGTGTTTCTCTTTCTTAGATTCATAAATGAATGATTAGAGGCCTGCTGGAGGAAGAAGGCAGATTGGAGAGGATTCAGAACTCTATTTTCTATTAAGAAACTCAGTCATATAGACAGTTTTCTTCAAGAACAGAGAAAATGGTCTTCAAATTTTTTTCATCATGCATTCTTATTTATAAAACATTTTGAACACATGCCTATAATATGTTTATATTTGGTATGTTGTTCAATCATGTCCAATAATTATGACCCCATTTGGTAATTTCTTGGTAAAGGTCCTGGAATGGTTCATTTCCTTCTCCAAGGAAGGAAAATGAGCAAAGTGACTTATTGCCTGAAGCTGGACTTGAACTCATGAAGATGTAAGCTCAGTGCTCTACCCACTAATAAACACTGTACAACTAACAATATTTTTGTTTATTTATAAATTGTACATGTTTTATTGTGTAAGGAATAAAATTTTGTTATAAAATTTATATAAGGGGGCAGCTAGGTGGCACAGTGGATAGAGCACTGACCCTGGACTCAGGAGGACCTGAGTTCAAATCTGGTCTCAGACACTTAATAATTGTCTAGTTGTGACTTAAGTTGTCACTTAACCCCATTACCTTAATTAAAAAAAAATTAAAACAGATAAAATACAGAGTTTAAAAGGATATGATAAAGCTGAGAAATATCTGTCAACAGAAATATAGTCAAAAATATAGCAAAAGGGAACCAGAGGAGTTTATTGAGTGAGATGGTGATATGGTCGGTCATACTTGTACTTTAGGAAAAATCATTTTGGTAGTTGTTAAGGAACATGGATAGATTGTGGAGGTGAGAGACATGAAGGAGGAAAAATCAGTGAGGAGGCTACTACAATGGTTCAGTGGAGAGGTGATGAATTGGGTAGTGATTACAATAGTGGTTGTGTATGTAGAAACAAAAGGGTTTGACAATTGATTGGATACCAGGATGAGCATGAGCATGACCACCATATTCTGGTGGTCTTCTTTTCCATGGGATCCTTATGCAGATTTTTGGATAGAGTTGTTGGTTCTATTGAAGGAACTGCCTGGGGTGTGGAATCTCCCCTCCTTCCTGTCCAAGTGCTGATAGAATTGGGAAACCTGGGCCCACAGGCTGAAGACAACACTTGGGTTGTGAAACTTTGTGACTGGAAAGGTGATGTTGCCCTCAATTTTCATTCTTGGAAACTGTATCTGTTCATCCCATATACAGAAGAGAATTGGTACTCTTACTCCCAATTGCTTAGTCACTGTTGGTCCCTAATCCTGAACTAAGAACCCATCCTCCAAGGAGTGATTTGGGAGACAGAGGATGGTATGCTGAGAGGTGGGATTGGGAATGATTCCCTTGAAACCTCTGAAAATCTTCTGACCAGTACCAGAAAAGGAGAAGAGGGAGGGTTGCAGCTCACTCCTTGAGAGTAATCAGTTGGTGAAGCAGATCAAAACTTGATCCACACTTGGCTTCTTCCCTCACCATAGTCAAAGGAGCCTTCATGAACTTCAAAGGGTTCAGGGGATTTGAATTTTTTCCTTGGTGTTCTAGTAGTATCCTCAGAATGAGTGAGTGACAGTGGTGTCTTTATCAGGAGCCAAGAATAGAATGAATGTGATGATAGATGATTAACAGCTTTAGAAAGAACCCAAAAGAAAAAAGTGATTTTTTCTACCAGGGGATCTTAAGGACTCTGGCAAAAAGACCTCCAGAAAGGGTGAATTTGCTTCCTGTGCCCTACTCATTTCCCCCCGAACTCTATTTTGTACTTTCCTATTTAACCAGCTGGGCAAGGCTGTAAAACTTAGGCATATATAGACTTATAATTGATTAGGTCAAATAGGACCTGTTATGTATCAACACCTGATAGCTAGAAGGCGAAGTGGATAGAATACAAGGCCTAAAGTCAGGAAGATAGCTTTCTGAGTTCACATCTGACCTCAGACACTTACTAGATGTATAACTCCGGGCAAGTCCCTAAGTCATTTCCTCATCTATAAAATGAGCTGGAAAAGGGAATGGCAAACCACTCCAGTATCTTTGTCAAGAAAACTGAAGAGTGGAACAATTGAACAACAAAATACCAATTTCTAAAAAGTAATTGTTTGATTAAATCATAGCATTCAATAATCATGGTCAGGGAGAGGCCAGAAATGGTAATGTAAAGTACACTGGTGGGATTTTGTGAAATATAGCATTAAAAGAGGCACTGTACCCCATTCCTACCCAGTTGTCTAGGACCATGAAGGGAGACATAGTAGTTGCCTTCTGATAAGTCAGTCAGTGGAAATGAGCCAGATTCTGAAGGGCTTTGAATGCCAAAAGGTAGATTTAATATTTGATCTTGGGAGTGACAGGGAATCACTGGAATTTACTGAGTAGGGTGAGGTGTAATACAGTTAGGCCTAGGCTCTGGAAAATTTGGAATCTTAGGATACTCTTTGGTAGTTGTGTATGAACTGTAGTGGGGAAGAGATGAGACCAGGAGATCAGACAGCAGGCTATTGGAATAGTCTAGGTGTGAGATGATGAGACACTGCATCAGGATGGCAACAATATCAGAACAAAGAAAGGAGCAAATGTGAGACACCACAAAGGCAAAACTTTTGATATCAGATTGCAAATTGTCAGAGCTTTCATCGCTACTTTCTGAAGATCCCTTTCCTTGTGCCTACAAACATGCCCATGTCTTCCATAAAAAAAGACTCCTTCACTTAGGAGGCCAGTGCTACTGAGCTGGACAGCCCCAGTCTTATCCACATGACCCTGAAAGCCTCCAGATCTATAGGCCAGCTAGTATGGCAGTCCCCGGGAGTTAAAAAATGTTCACACATATTCCGGTAGTCCTCTTTTCCATGGGATCCTTATGCAGATTTTTGGATAGAGATTTTGGTTCTATTGAAGGAACTGTCTGGGGTGTGGAATCTCTCCCCCTTCCTGTCCAAGTGCTAGTAGAATTTGGAAACCTAGGCCCACAGGCTGTCACATATGGGACTACTTGTCAAAGGATGAAGTGGGCCTAATTTGAACAATGCAGGTACTGGAGATGGTGGGAACTGATGACCCTTTCTGTGGTACCTATGTCAGAGAAGTCCAAATTGTAGCCTTCTTGGAGGCCTTCACATTGGCTTTGAGCTGCCACATCTTCAAAATCACTTTTCTCCCCTCCATATCCTGCTGGGCCCCCCAGCCTTCCTGTACTTTTACTGTCTGTGGTTTGGCTCTGACCTAAGGTGTGTGCCATCTGGAGTGCCAGCTAACCTCCTCTACTATCTCTACAATATTCCCTTGGCATCCTCCTTGGATCTCATTGCTTTTCCCCTCCTGGTATCACCTCTTTAGTCTCCATGGTACTCATCTACTTGGAAGAGTCCTTCTCAGTTAAAACCTTTTTCTAGATGCTAGCCTGCTTATCACTTCAGTGGCAGCTTTCCAGGGCCTTGTTGCTATCAGCAGGCCTAAAATTACTCTGAGGGATAGGCAAGAAGAACCAAGGCCAGAAATAAGATATAGTTAAGGGGAAGAACAACATTACTCTTCCAAGGATTCTTGGGCTTCTCTGTTATGCCACTGCAGTTTGTCTGTGGTTGGTATTCAGCTGGTGATGGGGTATTAAGCCCTTTCTCTACAGGGTTAGTTGCCCTAGATGGTAGCCAAGTTGGAAGTGAATCTAATGTTGTGGACAGAAGAAGGGATACTGCTTTTCTCAGTGAATGAAATTCAATTAAAATAGTGTTCTTCAGGAACCAGATCTTCAAAGATGTGGGCTAGTAGAAGGAGGCAGAGTATCACTGGCTGAGAATAGAGGCTTTACTTCTGACCTCAAGAATCTCAAGCTGTTTATGAGGGATGCTTAACATCTAAATTTAATGTATTTAATGTGCTATTTCTGATTAGAAACTTCTAACATCCAACTATTTTGTTAGAGGGACCCTCTCATTCAACTCATAAAAAAAGCAACTCAGGTTAAAGGGTGAGGTATAGTTGATCATCCTTGCAATATTGTTACTGTATACAGTGTTCTCCTAGTTCTTTTCACTTCACTTTGTATCAGTTCATATAAGGTTTTACCAGTTTTTTTTTCTTTTTCTGAAACCATGTTACTTTTCAGTACTGGTAGAGTGAGTGGTATTAACATTTCCAGGAGCTTGAGGTCTTAGAAGTCTAATAGTGGTTTGATTGACCAACCTTAAAAGCTTGCCAAAGGTTCAGTTGGATACCTATTGACACAGACCTCTGAAAACAGGGGCACTAATAGGACATACTGACCTGAGGAAATAGGCTGCTCCAGAGCCCATTGTAGGTCTTCCAAGGCTATGTGTAGTCTCTCCTGGGATTCACTTGAAAAAAAGGAAGACCTGCAGTTTACTCAGTAAATGGAGGACATTGGGATTCCAAAAACCAGAGTCTGGACCTTTTTAGACTGTAGGAAAGCAAGTCAGTAGCTTATTCTGAATTGTGCCTGGCATTTTCTATGTTCTTCCTATCATTGTATTGTTTTTGCTTTTTAAAAACTCATTAATTTTTAACATTAAATTTTTTAAAGAAAGTATAAAAAGTATCCTTTAATCTACACTCAAGAGTTTATTAGTTCTTCCTCTAGAGGTAGATAGCATTTTTTGACATAGGTCCTTTGGAATTTTCTTGGATCATTTCCTTGATCAGAGTAACTAAGACTTTCACAGTTGATCATCATTACAATATTCACTTTATGTCAGTTCATATAAGATATCCCCAGCTTTTGCTGAAACCCTGTTGCTTACCATTTCTTATAGCACAATAGTATCCCATAACTATCATAAACCATAACATGTTCAACCACCCATAACTATACTTCTAAATATATGACTGAGTGATCTTGTCCCTGGATATTCTTGAGCTTCCTTGCATCCCATTCCCTTGTCCCTCAAATGGACCATTGTCTGAATTAGGTTTCCTACCACTGTGACTTTGTCTGTCGAGCAATACTATTTCATAAGTGTAATGGTGGATATCAATGTTTTCAGAATATGTAGCCTCTTTCAGATCTCTGCTTAACAGATTGGCCACTTGAAGGAGGAGTTCAGGTTGTCCTAGAGAAGGCTGGTGGGGTGGCACAGAGGATACATCACTGAAGTCAGAAAGACCTGAATTCAAATAGAGCCTCAGATATTTACTAGCTTTATGACTTTGAGTAAGTCATTTAACCTACCTCAGTTTCCTCATCTATAATATGGGGCAAATAACATCTATGTCTTCAAGGTTCTTATAAGGATCAACTAAGATGATATTTGTAAAACATTTTGCAAACCTTAATGAAAGGGGGTAACATTTAGTCTTTATCCTGACTCAAGATTTAGAAAATATTGAAACCCTGCAGCCAAAGTTGTCTTTGACATCCTAGAATAAAATAATACTCAATACCCCAAGAAAGCAGTGGCAAAACTGCTCCAAATGAAAGCTAACTACTCCTTCCTAGTCTCAGGCACAGGAATCGAGAAAAAAGCATGAGAGGTAGATGACTCCATAGCATCCAAGGCAACATCAGCTACTTAGTTCAAGATCCTGATGAAGTCAGAATGGTCTTAACAGTTCACAGGATAATTTTGTTCAGCTCTGTTTCATTTGTTGTTAAGCGGATACCAGAATAAAGACTTTTTACAATAAACTTATTTGAGCATCATAACAACTCAGTTGTTATCCCCTATTTTAAAGTTGAGGAAACTGAGGCAAACGGCCCAGGTTATAGTTGAACTTAGGTCTTCCTGACTCCAGGGACAGTGATCTATTCATTGCATCATCAACTGCTTCTTGGGGGCCCCCAGATCTAATAACTCATTGGTTGTTTCCTTTGCTTATTACTTGAGTGATGAAAACTTGAAATAAACCAAAGGAGTTTTCTCCCCACACCTACATTGAAGCCCTCAGGAAGCTTATGGTCAATATTGGCCACCAGAGGGCCCCTGGGGCTTAGATTTGATCCTAGATGTTTGTTTATAGATAGCTGCTTTTGTCAATAGTTTGATGATCTTTCAGGCAAATGTGTTCCAGTGCAACCCCTTGCTCCCCTTTTTCCTTTAGAATAAGGAATTTATTTTTGGATCAGGGTAAAAAAAAACCAAAAGAAATATTAGTTAAGAACTCCCTAATTTGTAAGATTTAGAAGATTTTTAAAAGTATATCATGATTTCAGAAAACTTATTAATTCTACTTACTCTTAGAAAACTCACCCTCACTTTCTCCAATCACTTTCTCCACTCTCGTCCCATTCATCAATACATCATCATCATCATCATCATCATCATGTTTGTCCTTCATTCTTGACATCTCAGCTATTAACCTACCTATGATTTTGTTTGGTGGTGTTTTTTTTTGGCAAGGCAATGAGGTTAAGTGACTTGCCCAAGGTCACATAGCTAGGTAATTATTAAGTGTCTGAGGCTGAATTTGAACTCAGGTCCTTCTGACTTCAGGGCTGATGCTGTATCCACTTTGCCACCTGGCTGCCCCTACCTATGATTTTGAATGTTTTTATGCCTATGTGTTTCATTTGCAAAGTCATAGCATCTTAGAGTTTCTTGACAGGAACCAGGATCAGAGAGTTTTAAGTCCCTCAGATCAGAGATCCTAGCATCAGGTGAATAATCTATAAATAATTGCATTCTTCTCTTTCTTCTTGTTCCACCACTGTAGCAGGCACGTAAACACTCACCTTTGGGTTTCCTTCAAAGTGGTGATTGTTAAGTAAATACGGTATGAGATCCTGGTGGAACCATTTTTCTTGAGAGTTGCTTTGCTGATAACATCTTTCCTAAGTCTTTCTTTCCTGCCATGTGTCCTATTCTCAGTCAGGGCCCTAGTGACTAGTTTAGTGCAGGTATTTTTCTCATTTTTATGGAATAACACATTGCAAAGGCTAATCTTCAACTAGAAAAAGGATAAGTGGTTGGATAAGAATTATCCTTAAGCTACCTTGCATCTAGCCTAAAGTCTGAGCCATAAACTTTTGATGTCCTATTCAGACTCTTCTATCTACTGAAAAAAGAAGAAGGATCATCCAGGGGAATCAAACCAGTGAAGGAATACATTCCACAAAAAGTCTCTAGAAAAATAAAAATCCACAGGACAGCATAAATTGCTTTCAAGTTAGAGTTCTCTCATCCTTTGTTTGTTTACTTGATAAGCATTCCCCCATTTGAGTTAATTAAAAAGTTAAGTGTTTAAATAAGAAATTATTTGAAATTTAATAAGAAATTAAATTTAAAAAAGGAAATCCCAAGGATTACCTTGTGATAAATTTATGATAATCTCCCAGATTGATAGTTATATATATGAATATCATATTGAGTATACTTATATATTTTATGGCATTTTGTGAGCCAAATGTGAATCATAGTTATTTACATATACCTATGTATATTTCTCAGGGTTGTTTTAATTTGAATTTCTCTGATTATTAGAGATCTTGATAAAATTTTCAGGTAGTTATTGATAGTTTGTATTTTCCTGCAAACAAAACAGCAGGAAGAGATAAATTCCATTTGAAATAACTGCAGTCAGGATAAAATAAAATAATTCTGTGTGATAAGTCACACACAGAAACTATATAAAACAATTATAAAATATTCTTTATTGAAAGATAGATCCATATAACTGGAGAAATATTACTCATGGGCAAGCACAGTCATTTTACTAAAAATGACGACCCTACCAAAATTTACTTAAGGTCATAAAAATGAAACTCTCCAAGAATAGATGAAAAAAACAACAAAATTCATTAGGAATGTAGTTTGTATTTTCCTTTTGAAAACTATTCCTAACCTTCAACCACTTGTCCAGTAGGGAATGGGTCCTAATTTTACATATTTGTGTTAATTATGTAGATATCAGATGTCAGACTTTTATTAGAGATAATTATTACAAATATTTTCTCATATTATCTTTTCTTCTGATCCTATATGCACAGATTTTATTGGTGCAAAAGTTTTTTAATTTTACATAATAAAGATCTATTTTTCTTTTCTGATAATTTCTATTTTGAATCTCACTACTATTTTCACCTATTCATAATTATAAAATATTTCAGATAGGAACTTGCATTCTCATTTGTTTATGATATGACTTTTATGTTTAGATTGTTTCCCTATTTGGAATTTATTATCTTAAAAGTATAAGATAGGGGCGGCTAGGTGGCACAGTGGATAAAGCACCGGCCCTGAAGTCAGGAGTACCTGGGTTCAAATCTGGTCTCAGACGCTTAATAATTACCTAGCCGTGTGGCCTTGGGCAAGCCACTTAATCCCATCTGCCTTGCAAAAACCTAAAAAAAAAAAGTATAAGGTAGTCCTGCATAAAGGGCTCCTGTCACCTTTCTGCCTGTGTTCACATAATCTTGAAACTTAGAAAGTTGACAGTCAAGTATTCATTAAATCCTTACTATGTGCCAGATTCTTGAGAATCTCATCATCTGCAAGACCTGAGAGATTTTTCTGGAAATTCCCTCCTATGGCAAAAAAGGGAAAACCAGTTTCATGGTGACTGGATTTTTAATGTCCTCTGTCATGGAACATAACCAAAAGCTTTTTCAAGTTCACATATTATCTGTTTGCTTCTAGTATAGATGTATCATCATCACTCTTAAGAACTTCAGTTTAGCAAATATGACTGTAAAAGTATTTGGTAAGTATTAATTACTATACTCTTCCACTTTTCATAGTATGGAATCTCAGTTTAATCTCCTGTTTTCATGAGATCTTGTGCAACATAAAAGGAGGTTTGTGGATAATTGTTTCTAGTTGTTTGTGGATAATTATTTCTATGAGACGGTGCAGAAATATCAAACACTGAAGGAAACTTTGAGCACAGAGAAAAATTGTCATTTTCTTTTTGTATTGGAAACAAATCTTATAATTTTTTTTCTGTACTATTAAAGTGTTTTCCCTTCTGAATTGGCTATCCTGTCTTTCCCCTTGTCCTGGTGAATCCAAAGCCACTTGGACTTAACAGTAGTAACTCATCTGCCTGACCTTGGTCAGGTACATTCATCCAATGGGACAGATACAGTAGATGTTTCTCATGTGTAGTATAGTAAATGTTAGCTCACATCAGGTGTTAACTGCTCCTCATTCCTCCACCATAGAAGTGTATTTAAAGAGGGTCTTAGCCCCTGTTCAGTTTTCCTTTTATCTTTTTCTACCTGACTTGACCAGGCTGCCCCGTTTACCACTATAGAATCTTCTCTATATGGTCACATTTCTTTTTCTTTTCTTTTCTTTTTTTAGGTTTTTGCAAGGCAGATGGGGTTAAGTGGCTTGCCCAAGGCCACAGGGCTAGGTAATTATTAAGTGTCTGAGTATTTGAGACTGAATTTGAACTCAGGTACTCCTGACTCCAGGGCCGGGTGCTTTATCCACTGCGCCACCTAGGTGCCCCTATGGTCACATTTCTTAAAGAATTCCTAACCTTCTATAAGATGATTAATTAACTAGATTTTTTCTAGTCCTTGTCTATTATTTGTTATAACTTTAATACACTTCCCCCCCCTTTTTTTCCCCTTGTACTCTGTAGTCAGATGGTTCTATGAATTACCAAATGAACCCTAACTCTAACCTAGAGAGCCAGCAAAAATTAGGGACCCTACTCTGAACCTAGATTCACTTAGATTCCCTTGAACTCTGAGAGGTGAGAAAAGGCCCTCTTTTAAGCCTGATCTCCCTACCTGACCTACAATACCCTCCTTTTTTTTGAGTTGTTCCTCTCGCCCCTGGAATTTAGTAGGAGAGGAAGCATGAGATAATGTAAATTCCACAGAATCTCTCTTGGAAGTGTGATCGACTGACCAAAGTGGATGGGACACACCATTCCTTCTCTTCTATCTAGGACATTGATTCAAAGGCATGTATGTGGATATTTCTGGCATGTTTTGCCATAGGTGGGATTCCTGCTCTCATCTAGAGCTCAAAGGAACCACCTTTGCACCACAAGTTATTTTTTGTGTGTTTGAAGGCTTATTTTGGTGGGACTTTAGTACAGCTGTGTTGTCTCTAGCTCATGGTCTCATTCTCTTCAGCTGTTTGTTTCAAGTCTCTTACAAGTGTTAACTGATAAACTCTGCACTGCAGTCACCCCTGTAGTTTCCTCCTCCCCACTTTCTGAACTGAAAGCATCAACTTTCTCTCCTTCCCTGGGACTGGAGAGACTTGGTTGGGTTGCCTCCTATTTGTTGGTTTTGGCTTTGGCACCTTGATATGTGAGAATTTTTTTGGGGTAAACCTCTTTTGTTTGTGTGTATGTCTGTTCAGGTATGTTTATTTGTTGCTCTGCTTAATATTGGTATTTCTGCCATCAACTAGCATTAGAGTTTATTCTTCCCGTGGACTCCAGCCACTCCATCTTCTCCCTCTTTTGCACAAGGCAAACAATGCCTTTAAAGTTACACTATCCTAAAGGATGGGGAGACTCTAGGAAGGCTCACAAGAACCCAGTCATTTTTCTCTCAGAAATATTGGTGATTTGTGAATTGTGAGATTTTTATAAAAACAAAAAAAGTTCTTTTTGCTTTCTTTAAAAATTGGTTTCTACTTTTATTTTTCCTCCCCTTTCAAGGAAGTGATTTCTAGCCACCTGTCATTTCTCTTCTATGAATTTTTTTTCCAGTTGTAAAATGAAGAATGAATTAGAATTTCTCTCTTAAAATCAGCAATTTATGCACCAAGCAGTGGTGGGATTTAGCTGGTTTGCACAAGTTCAGCAAAACTAATAAATTTATGTTGAGTTCTGAGAACCAGCTGTTAAAATGTTACTTGTAATCAAAGTTTTCTCTAAGGTGGGAGTCTGGGCAATTGCTCAATATGGAAATCACAAATTTACATTCCTTACTCCTTTTTAATGTTCATTTGTGCAATAGCATTTTGTAAGTGCCCATAGTAATGTTCATTCTGAACATAGGTGAAAAAAAATTGATGGAACTATTCCTCTAATATTTATTTATATTCATTTCTTAAAACTCATTATACCTTCAATTAAATACTACATTTTAATTCCCTCATTTTTGTTATTTCAATAAACAAACATATAAAGAGAAAAAGTGCCAAATAACCAGGGGGTGACAAACTATCATTTGTTTCCACATTGTGTTCCATCCAAAATTCCCCCGAGAGATTATGAGTACCCTAGTGCTCCCTGAATGATCAAACCAATAGGAAGCTAGGATGCAATGAACCAAAAGAAGAATAGATTTCAAGGGTTATCTTATAGTCCATTTTGGAAGCCATGGAAGCATGGAAGTAGAAGAAAAAAAGAGTTAATATAGGTAGAATGAGTTTTGGTTTGGCATATGTTCCAATATTGACTGCTGAGGTCACATGGCTGCTTTCACTACATAAAGATATGTTTGCTTACCATGAGTAAATTAAAATAATCTAGTTTTGTGTACCTCTTTTATTGTTCTTATTTGAATATTAAATGCAAGAAATATTGAATTACCTTTGGTGTATCTTTTTGTTTACTCAAAATAGTCATTAGGGCAGAGAACTGGTTGTTAATTTATTTGAATCCCACCACTGGCACCAAAGGTTATATTAATCTAGAAACTGCGGTTTTGAAGAGAGAAAATCTGTTTCTCCTATTCCTAGCTTGGGTAAAAATGACCATTCATTTAAAATTTTTGCCTCTGGCAATCATGCTGTGCAGTTTCTCTTTATCCACTCACTTGGAAGCTGATCTCTGTAACATAAGTTTCTATAAAGCAAAGATTTCTTTAGGAAAATGGGATTTTAAATAAAAAGAGAGGTGGGTATTTTAAAGATTATACAAATTACAAATTAAGAATTGCTAGTGTAAAATGTACCATGGATTTTGAAAGGTATGCTGCGAAAAACAAATAATTTTGCTGAAAATCATGGTTCTTATTTCTGTTTTTTAAATTTTAAAGAAATTTCTTGGTCCTCATTATACAAGAGAGGAAGTAATTTGAAAATGTTGTGCTGCTACTTTTGTCAATAATCTGAATAGATTCTGAAAGTTTCTGTAATTTGCTCTTTAAGATAAATTTAAATACATAAATTAGAATTCTGAATTATTGGATTTATATACAACTCTGACAATATTTTAGAAAAATAAAATTCATGGACAACTGAGTTCAACTTCTAGCCCAGTCTAAATGAAACAAAAATTATAAAGGGAGAATTACTTCTTTTATTTGTTTGGGTTTTGGATTTAGTTGTTTAAAATGAACTAATTTAAGATTAATAAGAAATAGCAGATTATCATCTAATTTAGGATGTCATCATTTTAAGATTCCAGGATCTAGCTCCTGCTAGAGCATTTTTAATAGCTCAGCTTCAGTTAGAAACTGTGCAACCATAAGCTTTTCCTTTAGAAATCAGTAAGTGGGTTTATACTAGAAATTCTTTGGAGCTAAGATTCAGTCCTGAAAGGGAAAAAGGAGCTACCTACTAATTGCTAATTGACATTAATGATCTCTTTTAATTTTATATAAATATAAAATATATATATATACTTCTTAAATTAATATAATACAATTTTAGATTACCTTGCACAGAAAATCAGTCCATAAAATATATTATATTAATTTAAGAAGTTTTTAAGTTTTTAGAATGCATAAATGTGATTTTGGTAATTTGAGTGTCCTAAGTGTTCTAATATTAAGAAATATTGGTAAACATAACAGCTAGGATTATTAGAAAAGGACAGATTCTTTCATAAAATAAACTTTTGGGAATTTAAAATTGTGGTATTGACTATAAGCAGAAGAGATCTCTAATGGAGTACTTGTGTATTATTGCTTACTGTTACTCCATTGTAACTAAAATGAAAATGTATCTGGTTAAGTTAAGGATCCCTAATGGGTTTTCTCTGACCAGTCTTAATTGGTTTTATCTCAAAGGAATTTAAAACAAATGGCTAATTCTACACACAGACACACAGACACACAGACACACAGACACACACACACACACACACACACACACACACACACACACACACACAGCTTAGACAGTCAGGAGGACCTAAGTTCAGATCCAACCTCAAACACTTAATACTAAACTATGTGATCTTGGGCAAGTCACTGAACTTGCAAAAACCAAAAAAAAAAATTGGGAAGATGAGAGACCTGTAACTCTTTGAAAGGAAAATCTCCCTGGGTTTTAAAAAATATTAGGGATTTAGTAAAACAATGTTTTTAAAAGTAATTAGGAATTCTTCTCTTATAGCTCTCATGCAAAAATAATAGTAAATTAAAATTTAGTATCATTATATTAGGTAACATGTCACTTTTTTAAGTTGTGTTTAAGTTCAGTTATCTAATCTATAAAAATGCATTAGGTGAACCATCTTCCCTGACTGTGGTGAAAGGTTACTTGACTATATACTATAACATTTACAAAATGCTTTTATCCCTTTAATTAAATGTAATTTCTTTATAATTCTAAAAGGTTTATTAAGGGAAAATGATAGTTGGAAACACTATGATAAAAGTTTGTAAAAGTCCCTTTCTGTGAAAAATTTTCATTTGTGAGTTAATTAATTGTAATATTAATCTGATAATGATAACAGCTGATTAATGAAATCAGGGACTGGGAACCCAGCATATTTTCATTGTATTGCTATTTTCATGTAGATTTTTGACTCTACTGAAGTTAATTGTTGATATCAGTCCTTCTGTTCTCAGTGAAAATGATTCAAAACAACTTGAAATTCCCTTTTGATCCAAACTACTGTAATGAAGTGAGCCTGTTTTTCTAGGTTTTGGTCAACTGATTAAGCTATGCCCCAACTTATACCTCTCATAGAAAAGTTTCTATTTTTCAAGTTAATGAAAAGTGGAAGTTTATTATTTTGTCATTAGGTAGAAGAATCTAAAAAAATATAAGTAAAACGGATTTTGATGTTTTTGATCTGAATTTATTGCCATTTCCATGACATAGGTAAGAATTATGTGTTGAATTTATCACAAGTATAAAATTCAACTTCTTGAAGAATCTTATTGCTTGCGAATGATGAGTATATTTGGGTAGAAGTAAATAAATTAATAAAACAAAATATGGAAAGTCACTATGTTTATAAAGTTAAAAGAAAACCAATGTTGTCTTGACTAGGATTTGAGTAAGAAAACATGATTAGTGAAATAAAATGATCCATGTGTTGTACTACTTGGAAATCCGATTTTCTTTTGACTGTTTTGGTGCATTTGAAGCAACATCTATTAAAGTTTTTAAAGTTACCTAAGGGTTTTGTTTTTTGTTTTTTGTTTTTTAGGTTTTTGCAAGGCAAATGGGATTAGGTGGCTTGCCCAAGGCCACACAGCTAGGTGATTATTATAAAGTCTGAGGCTGGATTTAAACTCAGGTACTCCTGACTCCAGGGCCAGTGCTCTATCCACTGCACAACCTAGCCACCCCTAGGTTTTTCTAAAAGGGTTCTAAAACATGATTCGTATTTGTCTATTTTAAAAAATGGTTAATAGTTTTTAAAAAATGTTTTTATAAAGCCTAGCTCTAAATACAATTGGGTTTGTTGGGTTTTATTTTTAATGCCAAGTTTATATTACATTTTAAAGCACAGTCCTTATGTGAAACAATAGAATGAACTTGAGATTTTCCATGATATTGTTGCCACTGTAAGATTATAATCAACATGTGCCATATTTTTATCTATAAAATTTAGAGCTAAATCTCTGATTATAGAATATTGCCATTAAAGGCCTCATGAGACTGAAAATTGGCCTTCTATTGGAGTCAGTATTTAAATTTAGGTTGGACCAATGCCATGAAGCTGGCAACCCTAGGGAGTTCATGGTTATTTTGGGGTGACCAGCTCATTGAGAAAGGTTAGGGAAACAATTTTCAACAAGTTCTGAGATTGAACTTTTCTAATTTGGTCTCAAATATGACATTAGGAAATGTCTCACTAGGCAGATTTAAAATCTGGTTCAAGACAGTCATTCATATGGCCTTACCTGAAAACTGTCATCTAAAGAAAAAAGGAAAGCCTTTCTTATGTTTTTGGTCCTTGTGGTAAATTTCTGTAAATATGTTAGTTGATCAGTACCCAAAAAAATATCAACTATCTAATTCCAATAACCAGAGAGGCTGGTGTATAATCTTGACATGCTGCTGTGAGAATAAAGATCCTTTAGTTTTATTATTTTTTTTTTTAGGTTTTTGCAAGGCAAATGGGGTTAAGTGGCTTGCCCAAGTCCACACAGCTAGGTAATTATTATAAGTGTCTGAGACTGTATTTGAACTCAGGTACTCCTCACTCCAGGGTCAGTGCTTTATCCACTGTGTCACCTAGCTGCCCCTAAGATCCTTTAGCTTTTCAAAATGCTAAGGGATATCTAAGAAAGTATGATAAAGTTGAGTGACATTAGGATATTATTCTCTATCATAACTGTCTCAAGTTCTGTTAGGAGAATGACCTGTGGATCCACTTAAATTTTTTTTTTTTTATTTTTTAAGAGGAATACATTTCTAGCTAAAATTTTTTCTTTTTGATTGCTTTCAAAACATGGGCAAAAGGTTAGACAGTCCTTATGTTTTTTGTCTGTCCATTATTAGCAACCCTAGGGTATCCAGGAGATGCTATTTCTCCCTCTAATATGCCTTTCATTTTTTTTCTTTTCTTTCTTCACCTCTTTAGTTGATCTATAGCTGACATAATGACATCATCTTTGATCAAAATGGGGTCAATGTCAAAGTATAATAATAACAACAACAACAACAGTGATGAGTTTTTCAAAATATATTCCTGGTAAAAAGGCTGATTTCTTTAGAACAGAATGCAGTCTTCACTTTACAGTTGATTTTGCCAGTAGATAAGAAGTCACAGAGTAATTCCACCTGTGTTGATTATAAACTCAGGAAGACAATGATCAGGATACTGGAAGACTTTTCCTGCCCCCTTGATGCTTAAAGTTCAGGAGGAGATAACAATCAGATGGTATTGTATAAACATGATCAAATTTAAAGGTTGGTTTCCCAGTAAGTTTAAGGTTTTGTCTACTTTTGTTCTGTATATGTTGTCCCCCTTCTCTTGCTGCTCTAGAAGTATTCTAATCCCCTCATCTTGGGATGGCCATTGTCAGAATGGCCTCCACCTACAGGTTAATGATAAATCCCAGAGAATATTTTCTGTCATTTAATTTTAATCCTATATTTTTAAGTTTTACAGTTTATAGGATTCACAGTAGCTATTGGAAATGGGGAATTTGAGATCTGGAAATTCCCCTGGGTTTGGGGGAAAAAAATCAGCAAGTTAGTAAAACAGTACATTTAAAAAGTACATTGTGGATTTTTTCCCTTATTAGATGAAATTTTTAAAAGCATTTCTGAGTATTTTGTAGTTTAAAAATCTTTGGGGGAAAAAAGGAAAGAATTCCAGAAACCTTTCTCTTCCTTAGTACCTCTGCCTCCCCTGCCTTGCAGGATAATCAAGGGGAGGAGAAGGGGCAGTCCTGCCCTTCTTCAGCTCACCGTGGAGCCCCTGAGTACCCTGTTCAACCTACTATTAGTCAGCCTCCTCCCCGCAGTGACTTCCTGATTTCTTCTCTGACCTCTGGCCTCCCATTGCTGGGGCTTTGGAGCTTTAAAAAAAAAAGAAAGGAGGCACCTAGTTGGTGCAGTGGATAGAGCAGCAGCCCTGGAGTCAGGAAGACCTGAGTTCAAAACCTACCTCAGACACTTAATAATTACCTGTGTGACCTTGGGAAAGTCACTTAACCTCATTGCCTTGCAAAAACTAAAAAAAAAAAAGAAAGAAAAAGAAATAATATGGGAAGAGTAACAGGGTAGCAACATTCAATCTTAGTGATGGTGTATTTGAAATTTTGGGGTTGTTTGGTTTGTATGTAAAATCTTACTTTAACTCAGTACAACATAATAGTAGAGTTTGTTTTTGGATTCATTCCTGGTATTTAAAACATTTTATGCTAATTTAGGCTTGATAATTTCCAATTTAAAGAAAAATAGCTACATTCTGTCAACAATTTCCCTAGGTTTGTGAAGCTTGTGAAGCTCTGTCTTTATCTCACCACATGTTTATAAAAGGGAATATATTAGAATAACTTATATTTTATTGTTTGCTTATTTAGGTATAAGTGCATCATACCTGATAGCTTTATATGAGGGTCTGAAATGTGTTGAACAGAATCCTAATTTTACATTAATTTAACTGTATTGGAATCACCTTATAACAGTTTTGTTTCAAGTAATATCAGTTTTCTTCATTATAATGCATGAGTTGGTTAACTTTTGTATAAGTTTATGTTTTTAAAGTTCAGAGGAATTGCATCCACAACCATTTATCATCAGTCATGAAAATGTAAATTATTTAAAGTTATTATCATAATGTTAATACCTGTCAGAATGTTCAGCCTACTACAGGTGAGCAGACAAGACTAACAACCCAGTTCCTTTTTCTGAGGCTCTAAATAATGACTATTTCCAAGTTTATATATAATAAAAATTTCTAATAATTTGGTATTTATATTAGGACAAAATTTAAACTGGAAAAGGAAAAAAATAAGTGCTGAATTTTAATTGAAAACTCTTATATGTCTGAACTAGCATATTTTTTAATTGTAACTCCATGAGAGAAACATACTATTTGGGGTGAATGCCTTTGGACTAATTGCTCTTGAGGGTTTGAGTACAGGTGTTCCCTAGTGGAAAAAATTCATTAACCACTCAGAATAGTACAGGTCAAGGGATGAACTTTGGGTCTTAGTCCAAGATAGGCTTCTTTTGTTTGACTTTCCCATCATATTCTTGAAAGGAAGGCCTCTCATATGCTCACTTTATTTCTGACTTATGGTTGTGAGGTGGAACTATGTCAACCCTAACTTTTACCTGATCTCAAAACAGAACTAAAGTTGTTTGATCCTGATCCTGCCTTTTCTCCCTTCATAACAAACCTGCCCATTCAGAGCAGGAATAAAATTTATCCCATATTTGCTTACAGCTATCCAAATTCTAACAACCAGCAAAGTTAGTATATACCTTTAGCATCTGTTGTCACTTACTTGTTCCTGTAGGTTTTAAGATCCTTTAGCTATTCAAAATGCTATGGGGATTTGTATCAGGTTATGAATCTCTACATTAGTTGACTAAGTATATAAAAAGGATGATATATATATATATGTATATATATATATATATATGTATGTATATATATACAGATCCATATATATTTTATATATATATATATGAATTATTTAAGAGAAATCCATTTTGAGTTTGATTCCTTTTAAGCAAGAGCAAAAGTTTAGAACTTGTTTAATTCATTGTTTTTAGGTGATTGACTAGAGTCTATAATTATACCACCCCTAAGTCTTTAGTTGCAATTCAAGTTGATCTGGCAACTTTTAATGAGATCACTTTTGTTTTAGAATCATATTCTAGCTATTAGTTTATTAATGGGAAGTCACCCTCCAAAAATAAAATGATTTTAAATTGAATAATGCCAAGTATAAAGAACTGAGTTTTCTGTGTATAACAACATGAAGATTGGCCAGTCAAGGTTGTGGATTCCCTGCTCTGGGAGGTTCCAAATTACTTTTTCTAATAATGGGATTGATTATTTTTCAAAAGAAAATTTGTGTTAAGATGTCCTTTTTCCTGGAACCAGTATCTTTCCAACTAACCTGAGTTGGAGGAAACCTCTGAGATAAAACCTGGATTGGAGAGATTACATTCACTGGTTCAGTTACTAAATGATACAATCTTTATTGGGATCATGGAGTACAATTTTTATTTTCTATATTTTCTTGCATTGCTATTTTACCCAAGTCCCTTTTCCTGGGATTTTTGGCTTTGCTCCCCATTGGCCCCTTTAATTGGCCCTCTTTGTTTTGTTTCCATAATCTTTTTCTGAGATTCATTTCCTCCAGGCTACAGTGAATCAAGATGGTGGCCTCTACCCAAATTTGACAATTAACTTTTGAATTTTGCTGCCCCCAAAGAGTTCTGATTGCAATTTATTTTCCTTTCAAATGGGCCCTGATAGAATAGGCAGGGCCAGTGCATTGCCCCCTTTCCTGCTCTGAAGTTTCAGAAGACTGATCTCTGTCCCAACTCCTGGATGAATCTGGGCCCAGATTGTTTGAGAGGGGAATATGAAGCAGAGGAAATCTGGGTATAGAGAAATGTGCTCTTTTTTTTTTTTGTAACAGAAATAAATCATGGGGTGGCCAGGTGGCGCAGTGGATAAAGCACCAGCCCTGGAGTCAGGAGTACCTGGGTTCAAATCCGGTCTCAGACACTTAATAATTATCTGTGTGGCCTTGGGCAAGCCACTTAACCCCATTTGCCTTGCAAAAACCTAAAAAAAAACAAAACAAAAAACAGAAATAAATCATTCAATTTTTTTCTGTTCAGTTAAAGTGTTTTCGCTTCTGAATTCTGTAAATTCTGTAAACCCCATTTAGCAGTATTTCTGGCAGGTAAACCCCTCTTCCTCCCTCCCCCCATGTATCCCTACATCCTTGCAAATCCTAAACCACTCAACATCACAGTAGTCTGGCTTTGGTCAAGTACACTTGCCCTTGGGATAAGTGCAATAGACTCAGCTCCTCCTGAATTCTGGGCCACTGCTCTATTCACTGAACCACCTAGCTGCCCCTTGTCCTTTGTTTTCAAAGAGGACTATGACATCAAAAGAGTGATGTTAAAACTAGCCTTTCTCCTCCAGAACCACTGGATCCATTGGCCAGATATGGATCAAGATGACTGGAGGTGATCCTGGATGCATTGGGAGATCTTGGCATTTTTAAGTCAAGGTCTTTAACAGGTCTCAGTTTGACTGAGGCAATGCCCATTCAGTAATTAAGGCAGGTAAGAAATGAGGTACCTGCCTCTTGTATGGTCAAAAAAAAACATCAGTCTAGGAGGGAAAGACCTTTAAGGTTTCTGACTCATACAGAAACAACTGCTATTTACATTTATTCTGAACCACTCAGAATAAATAAAGACCAAGTCTGGTTTGGCTTGAGACCTGTTGTTGGCCAATCACAGAGAACCAGAGTGATTTGGAGTCTGTAAACCCCAAAATAATCTTGCTAGATTTCAGTGATCAAAATTTACAATCCTTTGTGCAGAGTACCCACAGGTTAAGTGTGGGAGGAAGGAAGAAGAGAAAGAAGGGAAAAAAAGGAGGAGGGAGTTGTGTTGCCCAACTGGTCAGTGGTGGGGCCATATGACTTCTCACATAGACTGTCATTTAACTTTCTCAAAGAGGCCCATGACAGCAGAGAAATGATCCATGACATGCATGTGACTTGGATTTAAGCAAGAAAGCTCTGTGCAAAATCACCAGACTTACTTTTTCCTCTGTAATCCTAAATCCAGTGGCCAGATATGGATTAGGACAACTGGAATTGACCCTGTATGCAATAGGAAACCTTGGCCTATAAAGCTTAAGATCCTTTGCCAGACTGCTTTCTATTTTCAGCAATTCTTGAATTAAAAAATTCCTTTTCCCAGGAGTTTGTATTCTTGAGTTTATCATCACTAAAATACTAGGAGCATGCTTTTTTATATCTTTCTGATTAGTGTATTTCACTGATCACTATTTTTTTTATCCTTTATCAGATCATTTTGATTAACTATTGCTTTCTAATATAGTTTGGGATCCAGAATCATCAAACTTTCTTCATTATATCCTTTGATATTCTTGACTTCTTTATTCCTCAAACTAAATGGTATCATTTTTGTTTAACTCTATAAGGCACCCCTTCTGCTAGTATTAGTTTGGCATGAAATCTGAATAATAATTTAACAAGTATTTTTTAAAAAAACTAAATGGATGGCACATAGCAGTAAACACTAGATTTTTATTTGTTGAAATTGTTTTGTAGTGACTTGGAATTCTGGCAGATTACCAGATGTTTAATGCATCTTCTTGTTAAATTAAATAAAGTTTCTCTTACCTCTTCCTCCTGGATTTTTCTAAGAAGCTGAAGGTTTTATGGATTTTTAGATCCTAATGCTTCACTAAAATGATCAATGTTTATTGGTACTTTTAGGTTTGATTACTAGATGTATCTTTTTAAGTATATATCTCTGCATATATACTTCTTGTACCTACCAAAATTTTCTTTGATGTAGTATTTACATACAGCTAAGTGAGTGCAATGGGTACATGTAGGTATATCCAAATATTTAAGCATTTGAATATCTTTATATAAATATTTTATGTTTATAAGCACACTGCTATTTTTTTCTGGATTACCCTGTCTCTGTTGGTTTGTGTTTAGCTATGTGTGAGAGAATTATGAAAAAGTGTAGATATGTGCCCCATGTGTATAAATTTGTATTCCCTATATAAATAGTTCTTAAGTTGAACTTTGACTGTTGCCAGTGGCCTTTTCTGGTTATGCTTATTTTTATATGTCATTTAAAAAATTATCTTGGAGGATATCAATTGACTTATTAACAATGATGACTGAGGGGTTAATATTCATTGGTTCAGAAACAATTTTTGAACTAATCTAATGTTCAATATGAGATTATACTACAGATCAATGACAATCCTGCGTGTCTTGGATGGGAAAGTTATCAAAACACAGGTTTTAGATGATTTCTAAGGTCAGTTCTGGCTCTATCTATGATTTTTGTGAATATTAACTTCTTTGGATTATACAATTATTTTTATTTATTAGAGCCAATGATTGAGAATTGGCTATGGTTTTAACAAAGTTGAACTCTTAGGGTTTTTTTTTAACGTTGTTGTTTTAATCACACTTGCTAGACAGTAAAAACTGTCTGATACTACCTTCAAACAATCTTCTTCACAAACCCCAAGGTTCTGTAGTTCTTCCTACACAAAGATGATGTTCCTGTGAACATCAGTAAACTACATGTGCTTTGAGTATTTTCTCCCTGCTAATGAGGAAGGGTTTGTGATGATCCATCCACACTCTCTTATCCAGTCCCTTTGTCAATCAATCAATCAACAAGCATTTATTAAGCACCTACTACTTGCCAGGCACTGTGCTAGGTGCTGGGGATACAAATACAAAAGTGAGACCGTCCTTGCCCACAAGGAGCTTCCATTCTGCTGTGATTGATACAAAAATTCTGAAGGCGGGGTGCCATGTGTAACATTATTTCAAGTCATTGAGGATTAAACCTACAACCTTACTCTTATTAATATCATGCTGTAACCAGTTGAATTAACCAGCCCAGACAGCACCACTTGACAGTATTATAAGTGGCTTAGCAATTCAGGGTTTATAACATTTTGTAAACAGACTTAGACCTTTTAATTATCAGTTCACAGAACCCTTTCTTATATTAGCTTTATTGTGTCCATTCCTCAATTTTTAAAAATGGTGTTCCCCACTCCCCTTTTCTCCCTTTAATAATTACTATGTTTAGGGGTTCTGGATTTCTGGTGGAATCAAGCAAAACTTTGAATAAATTGATTGTTGTGATCCAAAAATAATCCAGGCGGCCTCTCAAAGGCACATGTACAAAAACTTGTATGTATCAAGTGTGCACCCAGTCCATACTCTAAGCATGCCTACGACAGCTCCTCATACATTTGTCCATTTGATGTTCTTATTTAGATGAATTCTGTACTTTAGGACCTGGTTTTGCTAAAGTTTAAACTCATTTTTTATTGGTAAGATTTCCATTATAAGTTTTAGATTTTAGTATTTTTCTTGTATTATCATTTTATTAGAATGTTTGTATGACTTAACTCCCCAACTAGATTATAAGCTGCTAGGGGGTAAGGAACATGTCATCTTGGGGATGAGTCCCTTAGGCACAATGCTGTGCATATAGTAGATGAACAATAAATACTTGTTAATTAATGGATGCAGTCTGAGGGATCAGAGAGGTCTAAGTTCTAACAAAATTATTAAACTGAGGTACAAAGAAAAGTGGGCCTCATTTGCTGATTGACACTGTTGAGACTAGAACCCAGAGTTGCATGCACCAACTACTTTTGGCTGGGCTCAGCATCAGCAATTTTTTAAAAGGGGAAGTTTTTTGATTGAGTTTGGGTAGAAATGATTGTTTTCATTTTTTCCCCCAACTCTTAAGAAGTCCCACATTCCAACAAAGCGAGATTCATCACAAGTCATTCATTGCAACATGTTCCAAAGAAAATTATTAGGTTTCCCAAACTTCAGCTAATGTGATAGAAATAGAACTGGAAAGGAACTATTTCTAAGAGTTCCATTCTGATTGCATCTTAATAGTATGCAATTCTGAGTTTGGGGCAGGACTAGATCCCAGAACCCCTTTCCCTGACAGCATTTAACCCCAAAGTTTTAGGAATTAATAAATTTAAAGATTCTTTCAGTTAAAGTAATATTTGCAAATCTTCTGGCAAGCCTTCTCTTCCACCACTCTCTACATCCTGGCAAAACACCACCCACCTGCCCCACTGTTTCCTGCTCCTTTCTATGATAATTGTTGTAAAGAAGCATTGTCTAAGCAAAACAGCTGTCAGATTTCCCTTTTCCCTGCCAGCATTCCTTCCCATGAGCACACATTATGTCTGTACTCTCTCTTTCATATCTTCTTATAGCCTCAGAGTGCATAAGAGGAAGGAGAGGCTGGAAGAATACAAAACCTTTTGCAGAATATAACTAGAGCTGCGTATTTTATTTGAACCTCAGTGTTTATGTGTAGAGGCTGATGGTGGGGAGGGAGGGTAGAAAGGAGCTATAAGCAATGGTCAGCCAGAATCTCCAGGAACTTTGGTGGGGCTTAAGGACCCATAAAGAGGGAAACATCTGCTTTGGGTACTACAGCTTGAGAGATTATTAGAGATCCAGTGCTATTTCATGCATGTTAATGATGTGCTCTGGGAGTCCCATCCCCATCCTTAGAATGGGTCCATGTCTAACATACATGGATGAGCTACAAGGTCAGTGTTGGTACTAGTTATCAAGGTCCCCATGACTAAGCAATTCTTAATTGGGTGGGGGAGAAATTCCCATGGGACATTATAGTGGATTGTTAGGATTTTTTTATGTATTTCCAGTTCTGATCCCACATATCACGGTACTCCCTACTTTGGGTATCTCTATTATCACAGTGGCATGGTCTTTGGTATGATACTTCATATGGCTGATCATAAGCATGGCACTCTGTTTCTGACTCTGTTTCTACATCTATTTCTCCTTCTAGAGCATGTTGAGTTTCAATCTCAATCTCAGTTTCAGGCTCTAGATCAAAGTCAAGTTCTGGCCCCAAATCCAGTTCGGCCTCCAAGTCTGGGTCCATCTCTGTTTCTAGTTCCACTCTGTCATTCAGGTCTTTAATATCCAGCTGAATATCTGGCTGACAGAAGTATTTGGTAGTTTTCTCTTGGTTTGGCGATGGTGAGTTGTTTCTACTCTGTTCAGAATGGCTTGACTTCCCCTTTAAATTTTCAGGTGAAATACAAACAGTTACTTGGGTTAAAGTTTTCAAATACAATTCTTTTTACCTTAAACAATAAACTTGTTAAAAATACACAATAATTTTTTTTCTGGATATTTCCTTCAAGAGTCAGAATAGGATTTCTTGCAAAGGACAATACATCTTGCCTTAGCTAGTTCCAGTTGTAGAGATTCAGATGATTGATCTTCCTAACTACTAGTCCACAAATGGCCTCACTTACCTCTCTATCCAATTTAAACCTCATAATTGACCCCATGACCAATTATGCTCTTTTGGTCTTCTAGAACCCATCTAACTCTTATCCTTGCTAATCTCAAATTGTGGATAATGCTCACTTTCTGTTTTCTCTACTCCAACTCTCAAGAGTGACCACACATTTCTAGGAGGAAAAAAAAAGCCACAAATCCAGGCTGATTGGGTTATACAGTTTAGTAATTAGTAATTCATGCTTTCTAATGACATCTGGGCCCTCACTGCTTCTTAGGAATCCTTTATCTAATCTCCTATTTATTCTCTACCACATTCACTAGAGCTAGTTCCAAATCTTTTTCATTCCTTTCAAGTCACCAATCCCACATTAGCTTCTTTACTTTTAGCATATAGCATTGCCTTCTATTTTTAAAATTAAATTTTTTTTTATTAATTTAAGGCAATGGAGTTAAGTGATTTGCCCAAGGTTACATAGCTAGGCAATTATTAAATATCTGAGGCTGGATTTGAACTCAGGTCCTCCTGAGGGCCAGTGTGCTACCTAGCTGCCCTTTGCCTTCTATTTTACTGACAAAATGGAAGTCATCTGACATGAACTCCATCAGCTTCCTTCTGTTTATATTTCAAAATTGTTCTGTTATCAACATTCATCCTCATATTTTTTTTGCAGAAGTAGCTTCTTTCCAAAAACTATTCTATTCCTATTCTTTTCTTTCAAATATTTCTTTAATTATCTATTCTCTTCATCTTCATTCTTTCACTTTCTTCTCTGCATTCAAACATGCTCAGATCCTCTCTATACATTCCCTCAACCTAACTACTATACTGAGCTTCCATTTCATCTCCAAACTTCCTTTCATAACCAAACTCCTCAGAGTCATCTATACATACTTCCTTCTTTACTATTTCCATTCATTTTTTAACCTCTTGTAATCTGGTTTCTGCTCTCACAACTCTATTGCAACTGTTCCCTTTGAGGTTAACAATAACTATCTAATTGCAATCCAATGGCCTTTTCTAACTCCTCATTCTTCTTTATCACTTTATAACATTTGACTTTGCTCACTAACCTCTTCTTGTAATTCTTCCTTCGCTTCCCTGAGGCTCCACAATTTTCCTTCTTTGACTACCTTTTTTGTCTACTCATCTAGCTCCTTCACTTCTTCTTCCCATAGGAATACCCTATCCTTAGCGCTTATCTTTTCTCCCAGAACTCTCTCACTAATCCTCAAAGTTTTAATTATTACCTCTATGCAAATGACTCCCTAAGTTTATTTCTCTTTTCCTGATCATTCTAAGCTCTAGTGCATTTCTGATGACCTGCTAGAAATTCCAGCACTAGATATACCTACTGCTATCCTAGTACTTCAAATTAAACATTTCTTAAACTAAACACTCTTTCTCCCAAGATATACTTTTTCTGTTGGCCTTAATATATTGCTGCCAGAATATTCTCTGAGTCATTCAAGCTCAAAACCTTAGGAATCATTCTTTATTCAATTAATTTTAAGAAATCTTTATTGGTACCTTCTGTACTCAGAACTCAAATTATGCTAAGTACTGAGTTAGACAGAAAGCTTGAATAAAACATGACCTCAGGGAGTTTATAATTTAGTAGAGGATATGACTGATGGCATATAAATCGGTGATCTTGTGATATATTCACAAATAATAGAACAAGATATTATGTGATAAATCCATGAAATGTACAAATTATTATGTTAATTCAGTGTGGTATGAGGTTATTGCTAATTGTGAAAACAAAGAAAGACTTTCCAGAGGAGCTGACATTTGAACTGGGTGGTAAATAGATGAGCAATAAAGAAAAAGCATGGGTAAGAATTCTTTAGACAAAGATGGTACTCTTCCCTTCTTACTTGACCACTCCTTATCCTCCATCTTATTAATGGTTAAATCTTGTTGATTCTATTTTTGCAATATCTCATATCTAATCTTAT
Organism: Macrotis lagotis; assembly: GCF_037893015.1. Taxonomy (NCBI): domain Eukaryota; kingdom Metazoa; phylum Chordata; class Mammalia; order Peramelemorphia; family Peramelidae; genus Macrotis; species Macrotis lagotis. The sequence continues at coordinate 2,257,556 of NC_133662.1, read as the reverse complement.
TTATAATATTCTAGTTGAGGTCCTCATTATATTTGACTTCTTCTAAAATGAAGTCCCTGCCTATGATATGATCTCTTTTTTGTCCAGTTTATTCTATGCAATGTAGCCAGAATATTTTCTTATAGCACTAGCCTGATCCTCAATCTTCAGTGACTGGATTTTTATCATCTGCCAATTAAAGGTAATTAATTTTGGCTTACTATTCAAAGTTCCTAATGGCCTAACCTACCTAAATTTCCAGCATTATCTATGATCACTCTTCTACATATATTCTACCCTTCAAATATTTCCTGACATTCTTTGGATCTGTCCTAGACTTTCTTGCCCCTACTTTTGCCCATATCATTAACTATGAATAGAATATACTCTCCCTATCTGCCTACAGAAAACCTACTATAGAGTCAGGATTTTTAAATGTTGTGTGCTTTTAAAAATAGTTAGAGGTCAATACAAACAAAAGTCAGACATGAACCTGTCAGAATGAACTGAGACTTTTGAAAAGTGACAAGAACAACAGAAAAGGAGAACTTTTAAAGCCCTTTCAGAGAAGAAAAGAAAGCAAATCAATCCACTGTTTGGGAAAAAAGTTTAAAGTGAATGAAGAGAAGGCATGGGTCATAGATTTAGAATTAAAAGGGATCGCAGAGAGTCAGATCATACAAAGTTGTAAGTAGCAGAGGGAGAATTCAAAGCCAAGCCTTTCCTCCTCCAAGTCCAGTATTCCTTTCTATATCACAATGCCTCTTGAGAAAACAGAGACACTCAACTCTGATTTTGTTTTCCTCTTATCCATCAAGAAAAACAATCTTAAAATTGAAAACATTATCAAGTACTTTTTGAACAGCTTAAAGTGAATATTTCATAGGGTATCAAATATATTCAAAATTGAACTCAATATCTTTTCCCCATATTTCTGTTGAAGAGTACCATCATCCTCCCAGTCATCCAAGCTCCCAATCTCAATATCATCCTGAATTCCTCACTTGAATTCATCCCATGTATAAAACTTGTTTTCAAGCTTCATTGTTTCTACTTTTATAACTTTTGTTAAAAACATCACTTTGTCTCAGCTCATACACAATGCAGGTGCAGGTCCTTATTATTTCATGGTGACTACTGTGATGACAATGAAATATTGCAATAGCCTCCCTCAGTGAGGTCTCTCTTCACTCCAGTCTGTTCTCTCCTCAGCTGTCAAATTAATCTTCTTCAAGTGCAGGTCTAACCATATCACCTCACCCCTCCCCTATTTAGTAACTTCCAGGGTCTCCCTAATACATTTGAACACATATGAATTTCTCTGTTGGATATTTAAAGCCCTTGAACTCCTGGTTCTTTCCTAATTTTCCAGTCCTTCTCATATGTTCCCTAATTCCACCCATACAGGATCCAGATTCATTCCCTGACTTGGTTCTGGGTATTGTCCCTGGCTGCCCCCCAAACCTGAAATACTCTCCTGGCCTCCCTGTTTTTCTTCAAGAATCAGATCAAATTTCTCCATCTGTATAAATTTTTTTCCCTGGTCTTCTCTAGTACTAGTTCCTTTCCTCTGAAATTACCTTACATTTACACTGATCTACACATAGTTATTTACATGTTAATTCTTATAATAAGATGAATTCCTTAAGGATAGGGACTATATTTTCTTGTTATCTTCTCTCTAGCATATAAATTTGTTGCATAATTTTACATAAACCAAATATATTTAGAATATATAAATTCAAAGTAATTTTGAAAGGGAAAGAAATTTGATAACACTAGGGATCAGGGAAAGCTTTATGAAGAAGGTGGTGTCTAAGTTGTATCATGAAAGAAATAGGGTTCTTTGAAATGGAGGTGACAGATTGAATGCATTTCAGGCAAACTGGTGATAACTAGTGTGAAAACACAGAGAAAGAACAGGAAATTTTATGTGTGAGGAAACAGCAAGAAAATCAATTTAGCTGAGCTATTTAGCAGGCAATAGGGAGTTATTGGAATTTATTGGACGTAGGAATGAATCAATCAGATCTGCACTTCAGGAAAACCACAATGGTAACAGTGGAGGATGAATCTTAGAAGATAAGGACTAGAGATACCAATTAGAAGCCTTTTGCAATGATCCAGATGAGAGGTAATAAAGGCAGAATGGGGGGAAGGATTTTGATGATATGATGGAGGCAGAAATAAAAGATGTGGAAACTGAATGTATATGTTAAGAGTGAGGAATCAACGATTATAGCCAAGTTTTGAAACTGAGAGTATAGAACAGAGGTGGTAACCTTTTTTCTGCTAAAGGTCATTTGGGTATTTATATAACATCATTTGCCTACTATATTTGGTCAAACATTACATTAATTCATCCTTAAAAAGCTCCTAAATCTATAAATTTTGAGTTCTGCCTGCGGTCTCTATGGCAGAATGCCAGACCAAACAACCTGTAGATCTGACGTTCCCCTGCTCTAGGTCTATGACAATAGAGGTTCCTATGACAGAAAGAAGTTTGGAGGAGGAATGGAATTGAACTAAAAAATTATGAGTTCTTTTTTGTACTCTGAGTTCTAAATATTTATGGAGTAGTCCAATCTGAAATGCTCAACTGGAAATTAGTGATGTATGACTGGAAATATAGAGAGAAGGCCAATATATATATATATATATAGTTCCAAGCTAGATATTCAAGGGTTGGATATATATATATATATATATATATATATATAATATATACACATATATATATATGTATATATACACACATCTAGAAGTTATCTTTATAGAGATAATAATTAAATCCAAGAGAGCTGATGAAGTCACCACAGCTTGAGAGGATTGAAGATGTAGCAGTTAACCACCTTTTACCAAAGAGAAGATAGATTTAAAATGTAGAATGAGATATTTTTGGACATGACAAAGTAGAAATGTGTTTTGCTGGACCTATGCCTATTTGCTATGAAAACTTTCTCTTTTGCAAAGATATAAAAAAAATCCTTGTAATAGATAAATTTAAAGTTTTAAACTGTAGGTATCTCATAAAGCTCTGTACTGTCTTCTCTTACTTGGTAACTTCTCTCTTGTACTTGAATGGGACAGATGGCCCTGTAGTGGCCCCTGACCATAGCATAGACTACACTATTCCTTTTTTTTTTTAGTTTTTTTGGTAAGGCAAATGGGGTTAAGTAGCTTGCCCAAGGCCACACTAGGTAATTATTAAGTGTCTGAGGTCAGATTTGAACTCAGATACTCCTGACTCCGGAGCCAGTGCTCTATCCATTGCACCCCTTAAAGGGCTCTTTCAATAATCCCTGTGCATTATATACCCATCCAGAATTTCTCCATGAACATCAGACTTTGCCTTATTTCTCTTTTTGTAGTTGCATAGATCATAGATGCATCTATGATAAGAAGGAAAATGGATGGAAAAAAAATCTTTGTATCAAATTTCTTAGTGTATAGTATCTAAGATATATAAATAACTAATAATATGTATTATATATCTATATATAAAATGAGTTTAATATCATTTATATATATTTTTCCACAAACTTACACGTATGTGAAACCAAAAATCATTTCTAATATATAAATGGTGAGAGTTTATGTTTATATTTATACATTCTCAAAAGGATTGCAAACCATCAGCAACCTTATTAAAGAATGCTCCAAATTATTAATTACACACAGCAAATTAGCAAAGATGAAAAAAGATGAGCATAATTAATAATGGGGGGATATGGAAAGATATGCACATTGATCAATTGTTGGTAGAGCTGTGAATCAGTATCATCATACTGGAAAGCAATTTAGAAATACGCAAATAAGGTAATTAAAATGTTTATACCTTTTATCAGAGTGATTCCATAACTAGACTTTCATCCCTAGAAGCCATTGATAATTAAAAAGTTTCCATAGTACACCAGATATTTAAAGTTGCACTTTTTGTGGTGGCAAAGATATAGAAACAGTATAGTTTATCCCCTTACAATGGAGAATGGCTCTGGTATAGGAACATAATGAAATATTGCTGGATTGTAAAAAATGACAAATATGATGAATATATGAAAAGCATAGGAAAGATTTACATGATCTAAAACTATACACAATGACCTCAACAATGTAATGAAAAGATCAACTACAAAACAAGAAAAAATGAATGTTGTGAACCTTTAGACCACATACATAACAAGATGGAGGACTAGAGATTTCCTGATTCCTATGACTTTCCATGATTCTCCAATACAGAAATGATGAAGAACAATGTTTTTTAAAATTTTTATTTATTTAAAGCAATGGGGTTAAGAGTGACTTGCCCAAGGGTTCTCTATTCTAGCTGCCCTAAATACAGAAATTATGGACAAAAGACAAAGCAAATTCAACTGCTTTAAGGGTCTGGGACAACTGGAACCCAAAAGAAGGTAAACAAATAAATAAATAAACAACTCATGAACTGATCCTACCCTGAGCAAACTTCCTCTTCAATTGCTTACCATGCTCCTGGCAACGAGACTGCCCTGGTTAACCAAAAGACTTTTTTAAAAAACGGGACATTTAGAAAACTGACTTTTTTGTATTAGTAATTGGAAAAATATTGACTGAACAAAGAATAGTCAGCTGGAAAAGAATGAGAAATTCCAAGTGGGATTTTGACCACTGAAAAATGTTTCAAATCACTAATAAGAGAAATGTAAATCCAAATAGGTTTCACTTGACATCCGGCAAATTGGCAAAAATGATGAAAATGCCAATAGCCAATATTGGAGTAGTTGTGGAACACTAAGCATTTTGATATGCTAGCAGAGCTGTGAGAAACCATTTTGGAAAATTATTTGGAATTAAGCAAAAAAAAAATGGCTAAGATGTCCATACCACCAAACCAGATATTCCATCACCAGATTTATACTCCAAGGAAGTTATCAATAAGAAGCAAGACTATATGTACAAAATAATTATAGCAGCAAGTTTTGTGATAGTTAAGAACCAGAAATAAAATGGATGCCTAATGTCTGAGGAAGCAGTTAAAAATTATGGCACATTAATTTATTGAAAGTAAATGGGGGGCGGCTAGGTGGCACAGTGGATAGAGCACCGGCCTTGGAGTCAGGAGTGCCTAAGTTCAAATCCGACCTCAGACACTTAATAATGACCTAGCTGTGTGGCCTTGGGCAGACCACTTAACCCCATTGCCTTCAAAAAAAAAATCTTAAAGAAATTAAATGGGCTAGACGTATTGCAGGGGGCAGAGCCAAGATGGTGACAAGAACAATCTTGTCTTAGGTTCTGTCTCATAAAACTCAAAAGCTAAGGACTCTAACTAAATTTTCAAGAGACAGAACCCACAGAGGGACCCAGTGAGGCAGTTCTCCTACTCAATGTAACCTGGAAAAGAGCAGAAAGGCCCTGCAACCCGGGGTTGGGGGGCGGAGGGGTGGCCTGCCAGAGTGAAAGAACTTCAGCCTCCCGGAGGAAGTCCCAGGGCGCTGAGAGCTGTGGCTCACAGCAGTTGGGGAGTCTCCTGAGCTACTCCCGGGGAGCACCAAGCACAAATTGGGGGAACAGCGGGGGACCTCTGCCAGAGCGAGCACGTGAAGCCCAGCCATCAGGGCACACAGCAAGCAGCATGGCCACCTCAGCCCAGATCCAGGAAACAGATTCAGGAACCCCCAGGGCATGAGCCCAATGAACCTAAGGAGGGGAGTGAAGAGAGAGAGACTGCCTAGCTCTGTCCTCTGTCCCTGGAACAGGACTCTGGGGCTCTCACCACATTCAGATCTTGATCGTAGTCTAGGCCCCACCATAGAACAGCAGGGCCCCCCCCACCTCAGCCCCGTGGCAGAGGGGGGCACATATGGTTATTCACAAACCAGGAGAGAGGACAGAGCATCACACACTGAGATCCTAGTGGGAGTGTCCCAAAATCTCAGGAAACACCCCCAAAACAGGCTTAGGCTGGGAAAATGAGCAAGCAGAGAAAAAAAGAGGAACAACATTGAGAAATATTTTGCCTGTGAGCCCAAGAAGGATCAAAATACTCAGTCTGAAGATGAGGAAGCACAAACTCCTACATCTAAAGACTCCAAGAAAAACAGAAATTGGGCTCAGGCTATGACAGAGCTCAAAAAAGACTTTGAAAATCAAATGAGGGATTTAGAAGAAAAACTGGGAAAAGAAAGGAGAGAGATGCAGGAAAAACATGAAAATGAAGTCAGCAGCCTAGTCAAGGAAATCCAAAAAAATGCTGAAGAAAATAGCATGCTAAAAACCAGCTTAGGTCAAATGGATAAAACAGTTCAAAAAGTTAGTGAGGAGAAGAATGCTTTAAAAAGCAAAATTGGCCAGATGGAAAAAAGAGATAAGAAAACTCTCTGAGGAGAACAAATCCTTCAGATAAAAAGTAGAATTCAGGGAGATTGATGAATTTACCAGAAATCAGGAATCAATACTTCAAAACCAAAAGAAGTGAAAAATTATAAGAAAATGTGAAATATCTCATTGAAAAAAACAACTGATATGGAAAACAAACTTAGGAAAGATAATTTAAAAATTATTGGAATACCTGAAAGTCATGATCAGGAAAAGAGCCTTGACATCATTTTCAAAGAATTACTACAGGAAAATTGCCCTGATATTCTAGAAACAGAGGCCAAAATAGAAATGGAGAAAATCCACCAATCACCCCAAGAAAGAGATCCCAAAAAACCAACCCCTAGTAATATTATAGTCAAGTTTCAGAACTCCCAAGTCAAAGAGAAAATATTACAAGCAGCCAGAAGGACACAATTCAAATATCGTGGAGCTGCAGTCAAGATCACACAGGACTTAGCAGCAGCTACATTGGAAGCTCGTAGGACTTGGAATATAATATACCAGAAGGCAAAAGAGCTTAGAATGCAACCAAGAATCAACTACCCAGCAAAAATGAATGTCCTCTTCCAGGGAAAAAGATGGACTTTCAATGAACCAGGGAAATTTCAAATGTTCCTGTTGGAATGGCCAGAGCTGAACAGAAGGTTTGATCTTCAGATACAGGACTCCGGTGAAGCATAGAGAGTGGAGGAGAAGGGGAAAATATGAGGGACTTAATGAGGATGAACTGCATGTATTCCTGCATAGAAAAGTGACACTGATAATACTCACATGAACCTTCTCAGTTAATAGAGCAGGTAGAGGGAGCTTTTATAGTTGAAGCACAGGAGAAAGCTGAATTTGAAGATAAAATAGGGTGTAAAAAATGGAGTCAATAGAAAAAAAGGGAAATGTAATGGGAGAAAGAAAAAGGAGAGGGTGAATAGGCCAAGATATTTCATATAATAAGATTTTTCTTTATTACAATGAGCTATTGCAATGATATGGAAGGGAGGAAGGCAAGGGGGAATGAGGGAATCTTCACTCTCATCAGAAGTGGCTAGGAGAGGAACAGCATATATACTCAATGGGGTATAGGCATCTGGAGTAAGAAGGAAAGAAGGAGGAGAGGGGGAAGGTGGGGGGATGTGAGTGATGGAGGAGAGGATGGAACATGGGGGGAGAGTGGTCAGATATAACACATTTTCTTTTTTACTTCTTGCAAGGGGCTGGGATTGGATGGCTTGCCCAGGACCATAGGGTCAGGTGGATGCTGGGCCTAAGGTGTGGTAGGGGGGCTCAGGACCTCTTGGCCCCAGAGCTGGGGATCTGTCTGCTGCACAACTCAGCTATCCTACAGCAGAGTCAGAGTGAAAGGTAGTGGAGAAATATGAAAGGAAGGAGTTGCGATCAACAATGGCAACAGTGGAAAAATATGGAAGTAACTTTTGCCATGGACTTATCATAAAGAATGTGATCTACCCACGACAGAGTTGGTGGTGTTGGAACAAAGACTCAAACACATTTTTTCTTATTATTATTTGGGGGGGGGTACAGGGCAAATGGGGTTGGGTGGCCTGCCTGGGGCCGCATAGCAGAGTGATCGTTGGGTGTCTGAGGCCGGATTTGGACCCAGGTGCTCCTGGCTCAAGGGCCAATGCTCTATTCGCCACCCAGCCACCCCTGCTATTATTACTATTTTATTTTATTTTGGGTCTTTTTTTCTTTTTCTTTTTTTGGTTTTTGCAGGGCAGTGGGGTTGGGGTGACTTGCATGCCACACAGCTGGGTGATTATTGAGTGTATGGGGCCGGATGTGGGCTCAGGTGCTCATGGCTCCAGGGCTGGTGCTCCGTCCATTGTGCCACCTAGCCATACCTACAATTATTACTATTATTTTTTTATTTTAATTTTTTCTCTCCCCTTTATCGTTCAAGCAAGTCTATGGGGGGAGGAGGTATTTTATTTACTCTTAAACAAGAATATTTTATGAATGTATAAAAACATTATTTGTACAAAAATGAGAATAAATATTAAATAAAAATATTAAACAATATAAAAAAGAAATGGGCTGTAGGAAATGAAGCATGTGATGAATATGGAGAAGCATGAAAAGATCTATAGGAATCAATGCAGTATGAAGTAAACAGAGCCAAGAGAACAATATACTCAAAATAACTACAAAATTAATGCAAAGAACCACACCCCAAATCAAAACTGAATATATAGAAATTATAAAAATCAAACAACTCAAATGAGCAGATATGAGAAGACATTTCCAAATCATTCTTTCATGATGTAGAAAGTACACAGGTTTTGCATATTGTACGTATTTTTGACCTTTTTCAATATATTGATCAATTGTGACTGATTTTTTTCCTTCTTAAAAAAATACTATTTGAGTGGTGGCTAGGTGGCACAGTGGATAGAGCACTGGCCTTGGAGTCAGGAGTACCTGAGTTCAAATCTGGACTCAGACATTTAATAATTACCTAGCTGTGTGGCCTTGGGCAAGCCACTTAACCCCATTTGCCTTGCAAAGAAAAAAAAAACCTAAAAAAAATACTATTTGTTATATAGGTAGCCCTTGGGAAGAAGGGAAGGAGTACTGTGGATAACTATGATGATGTAAAAAACAAAAGACACCAATAAAAACTTTTTAACAAAGTGATTGTTTCAAAATTACAAAGAGCAAACTTGGCCCCAAAGAAGAAAAATGACAAGATACTTATATACCTTTTTTTCCTGAGAGGTTAGCAGATTTCACAGATGTGGAATATTACAGATAATCTTAGATTCATATATATATATATATATATATGTATATATATATATATGTATATATACATATATATATATATTGCTGATTTTTTTCTCTTCTTCCTCTTTTTTAAAAAATATTATTTGTTACACACTACTCTTTGGGAAGGGTATAGGAAGGGATATTTTGAAAATTCTGGTGATATTAAAAAGATGTATTAAAGTTATCTGCCTTGGTAAGGCTGATTAACAAATCAATCCATTAAAAACTGCCTTTTTTCCAATGTAAATATTTGTTTGTTGTATGGAAATCATGATGTAGTAGAAAGAGCCCTTGTTATGGTGTCAGAGGATCTGGGTTCAAATCCATCCTGATAATACTTACTACCCTTATGAACCAAGTCACTAAATCTCCTGGTTTTTCATTTATAAAATGAGGAGTTGGACAAAATGAGGTCCCTTCCATCTAAAAAAGTAGTCATTCCTCAGTTTGTGGATTTGTTAGTTGGTAGGCCCAAAAATGGATTGTTTCCCTACAGAACATATTGTTCTGAGTTCTTACACAATTCTCAAAGGGAACTTTCTAAATAAACAGGACACTATTAGTGCTAGAACAGAACTCTTGTGGTTGGAAAGAAAATTTTTCTGGTGGCCAGAAAGAACTGGTTTGAGGTTAGAAAATATATTCTTGGCACTGGAAACAAAACCAGTTCCTTTCTTCCTGAGTAATCAGTGGCAATTAGCTTCCATTAAGAAATGCTCCGACCAAGAGTAGAATTGCCATTTCCTAATTATTTTATCTGTGTCATCTTGGTAAGAATCCCTATTTCTTCCATTTAGTACTTTTTTCTTTTTGGGGTAAAAGGAATGGTATAAGGAATTTAATTGTATAAGGTTTTCCTGATGGTATAAGGAATTCCTGATGAGGATCAATGCAGGTAACTCTTAGAGAGTTGCCTGGAGGCACAAGGGAATTCAGTGACTTAACCATTCTGTATCAGAGGATGAGGTTTAATCCAGGTCCTTTTGACTCTAAGACAAAATCTCTATTGCTTAGGCCATGTGAGTTTTTCCCTTGGGATAATTATGAAGAATGTTGTCTTTTGTGGAAATATAAAATATTATGAACCAGTACAAAGTTACATCTGCACTTGTAGCAGGGTACCTTAGGAGGTGTTGATCGAAGATCCTTTCTTGTTTCTGAGTCATACCTTAGAATCTGACAAGAGGGAGAATAGAATTGAGAATTCAGTGGTTCCTATAAATGAGATAAAAAGAGCAAGAATTAGAATCTGAAGAAAAACAACACACAGGATTAAAGAACCCACAAAATTAAAAAAAAGATTAATACACAAACTCTAGTAATGCTAGTGTATAATTCCAGTGTTTTATTGACTGGGAACCATTCATTCCTATGTGCAAATACCATCTTCTATTTGCATCTCTGCAGATCTTCCATACCCATACTCAAGTAAAGAAAATAAGAAAATACTAGTTCTTTTAAATGAATTCAAGTCTTCAGACCCAGATGATTTACTTTCCAAGGTTCTAAAACAGCTTACAGATTTAACTGCAAAAACCAGAGTTGATAATTTTTGAAGAATCTTGAAGAATGGGAGAAACATTATAAGAAATCTGGACAAATATTCAAATTTTGAAAAATGGAAAAAAGTAGATATCATAAATTACAGTCTAGCAACCTTATTCTGGAAAATTCTTAAATTACTTCTTTTTTTTTTTGTAAGGCAAACGGGGTTAAGTGGCTTGCCCAAGGCCACACAGCTAGGTAATTATTAAGTGTCTGAGACCAGATTTGAACCCAGGTACTCCTGACTCCAGGGTTGGTGCTTTATCCACCTAGCCGCCCCTTAAATTACTTCTTAAACAGCTATCTTTTGAACTCTTAAAAAAAAAAAGTACTCGGTGATCAAAGGAACCAGCATGGGTTCACGAAGAATATGTCTTATCTCCTTTGTTTTGGTAAGTTATCAGACAAGAAAATCAAGGGAATATATAAATAGTGCATTATATTTTCATTAAGACATCTGATATCTTCATGACAACATTAGTGACAAAATGGAGGAATAAGGGCTATTTGACAATATAGGTAAATGGTAAACAATAAGTATTGATTAACTGATTAATATCCTACTGGAGGAAAATCTTAGTGGCAAGCTACAGACTTCTATCTTGATCCTATTCTGGTTTTTTTAAGGATTTTTTTGCAAGACAATGGGGTTAAGTGATTTGCCCAAGGTCACACAGCTAAGGCAAGTATTATGTGTCTGAGACCGAATATGAACTCAGTTCCTCCTAACCCCAGGTCCAATACTCTATTCACTGCATTAACTAGCTGCCCTGTCTTAATCCTATTCTAGTCAACACTTTTATTTATGACTTAAATACAGACATGCTAATTAAATGTGTATGTAGCACAAATTTGGGAGAATCAGCTAACAAGTTGGAAGACTGAATCAAGACTGAAAATATCCAACAGTCTGGAACTGATTCTACCAAGATGAAATTTGATAGGGATAACTACAAAGTTTTCCATTTTGATTTTAAAAGGAAATTATACAGATTTTTTCTTTTGTTGTTGAATTGCTTCAATCATGTCTCACCTATGTGACCCCATTGGGGAGGATAGTTAATTTAAAAGCAATTTATATGAAAAGAGCTAAAGTTTTTCAAAGAATCACAAACTAGAACTTAGAAGGGACTTCAAAAATCATTTAGTCCCAACTCATTCAATTGAATAGTTTTTATTAAGGCCTCCTAAGTATCAGGCACTGTGTGAAAACATATACATAGTCATCTTCTCTGGAGAGTATTATTTCATGCAGATCCTTTATTTAGGAAACTATGGAACTAGTTTGAGGTCCATTCCATCAAGGTAAATTAATATATGAGGATTCTGAGTTTCTTATGCACTTGTTTACTCTGAATCAGACTTTCAGGTTTTGATGAAAAGACAAATACTTGAACTAGCATTGATGATGGTTAGACCCTAAGCAAAATTAAGTAATTGAGCTATGGTTTTAAACCATAGTTGACAGATGCCATGATATATACATAAATATAAAATGTGTGTGTATGTATATATATATACATACATACACAGATACACGTCTGTGCTTTACTTATATTTACTTTTAGGTTATCTCTTCATTATCTCTTTACTTCTGCTTTGCTGACCTCTCTGTTTAGTACTACCCAATATAATAAGCTCTACTTTTCTAGGAAAGATGGTAAGGAGTCATCTGTCATTTTCTTTACTGTTGTTTCATAGGCACCATTATTGCCCAGAATTTTATCCCTCTATGTTCCATCTTCACCTCTTCTCAGAGAATCATTGTCTGGCATTATAAGAAGTTATCCAGACTCCTAGTTAATGTAATAATTTGACTTTGAATTTATCCCCCAAGGAGATAGAGGATTAACTGACCTTTATTACTGCTTCTTGCTCATCCTCAGGAGTCTCTAAGTATTTCTTTCCAAGAGCAAACAGAACAGCATCATGAAGAGTAAGGAACAACTGGGCTTTGGTAATGCCAGCATCAAAGAAATCATTCCTTTCAAAAGTCTTAACAATCAGTGCTGAAAATCAAACCAGGGAAGATTCAGTCATTCATTCAGCAAGGAGACCCAAGGCATTGGTGAGGTGACTAAACTATAGTGAAGGACCTTGCTCCCTTGGCAGGGACTTGCTCAGACTCCCATAATGAGTCCCTTCTAAGCCCCCATATCAAAAAGATAATATTTTCCTGACAATATATCTCTGATCTAATGGCCCTTGTCTGCATGTCCGTGATCACATCATCTTCATGCACCTTTGCTCTTTACCTTGCTTTACCTTGGGCCCTGGAGTCAGGAGTACCTGGGTTCAAATCTGGTCTCAGACACTTAATAATTACCAAGCTGTGTGGCCTTGGGCAAGCCACTTAACCCCATTGCCTTGCAAAAACCAAAAAAAAAAAAAAAAAGCTACCTTGGGGCAACTAGGTAGTGTAGTGGATAGAGCACTGGCCTTGGAGTCAGGAGTACCTGAGTTCAAATCTGACCTCAGACACTTATTACCTAGCTGTATGGCCTTGTGCAAGCCACTGAACCTCATTGCCTTGCAAAAACCTAAAATAAATAAAAAGCTACCTTGAACATAGGTTCCCCTTGGAGAATCCATCCTGCTGCGGAGTGTGAAAACCCCCACCCCCAATAAATACCTTCACTTGAAAGTGGAGAAAGTCTGAGTCTAAATTCTTTCAGGACAATTTACAACCCATTTCACTATACCTCAACATTTTTGGCACCCAATGTAGGACATCTTTTTCTAGCACCAGCTGTCTCTCTCCTTTGAGGTAAAACCTATCTCTTTTTGCTACTGGCATCTGGATGGGCTGAGGAAGTCAAGGGATCCATGCACCTTGCCAATACTGAGTGGGGGACATCCTGCTTGAGTATTTGGTGCTCTGTTTCTCCTTGTGGGATTCTGCAGGAAAAGTGAATGGCTAGGAAAGGGGATAGTTAGTTTGGAGTTGACAGCCCAATGGATCAATCTCCTATACCATGGGACTCCCCTTAGGCTGATTTGGAGGAAACATGCTTTTTAGGACCTTAAGAAAAGATGCCTTGAATTCTTTTGCAATATTGCCTGGTCTCAATATAATCTAGAAGACCAAAGAAAATGGCCTCTTTTTTGGGGGGGGGGTTCCCCAATTATAACACCTGCAGGTATTTATGTAATTAGCAAGATCTAAAACCTAGGCTAACAAGAGAATTTTCAGTGCTACAAAAATTGTTCTGCTGTGTTCTTTTATCTGTCTTCTGTGTCTTGTTCTTTCCCCTGAGGGCTCCCATGATGCTGATGGGGGATTTCACCCTTTCAGTGAACTGGAACATCCCATTTTCCCTTTTCCCCACTCTCCCCTTTTCCCTTCTTGGTGCTTTTCCTAGGGGTGAATTAGTTTCCAAAAAAAGCAGTTTAACTTGAGAATGTGGGCAATTGCAGGGACTTTGCTGTAACCTAACACAGCAAAGGAATTGTGTTTCAGCTGCCAAATCCACCCCCACTGCCTCCCCTCCCTTTTTCCTTGAGAGCTTCTATCCAAATGAGAGTGGTTCCTCCCATCCCATCATGGGAGAAAAAGAAAATGAAGTATAATTTGTTTTTTAATTTGGAAAACTGTATTATAATGCATTTTCTAGTATTTTACAATTTTAAATCCCTGGGAGAATGAGAATGAAGAAACTGGAGTGACTGAATCTGCTTTTTCTTTGATAAGTCTCAAAGAGATCTCAATCAGGATATTCTAACTCTTTAAGGAAAAAACTATTTAGAACTGGGAATTTGTTTCTATATGTTTCAAACCCCTTTTGTTATATAATGTCACATTATAATCAGTAAGTTAGCCTGAAATAGTGAATCCCAAAATATGAAATACTAAATATAATAGTAAATAATTGAAATTATAAATTGAGCAAATAATGTATAACATTTGAAAAATAGATCCAGATGTAATTAAATTTTAAATGAAAGTTATTGTTGTTGTTATTTTAATATATTAGGAAACTTGTATGGTTTTTAAGCACAGTTAAGAGATGTGTAAAGGGGAAAATGAGACCTATGTCTCCGATTCATAGTGATTTATCACATGACTGTAAAGTGCGTAACACAATGCTTGGCATTGGGTAAACACTATGAATATTAACTGGTTTTTATTACCTCTTTATTAGATGTAATTGATTTACCCTTGATAACTTTTCATGGGTTGACTTTCTATGTAAGATAAGCTGGAGATACATTTAACTAAATTAATTTGGCAATTAACAAGTTTGTTTCAAGTTTTAAGTATATAATAATATTTTTTTATATTGTGAAATTTGGCAAACTATTGTATTGACTATGATTATTAGTAAGGACAGTTTCTCTTATAAACTTAGATGTTGTGAGATTAAAAATTGCACTGTTAAAGACAAAATGAAAGAATGAACAGGTTAAGAAGCTGTCAGGGTCCTTCTTGCTGATCATGTACTATGTATTCTAAAGTATTATAATTTAAGAAATTATAAGATTCCAAATTTTGCCTACACCAAAGGAAATTCACCTAAAGCTGGTTTGACTATTATGACAATTATGGGATTGTCAACTGAGTTATTTGAAGTTATTGTTTGGATCAAGTGTTTAAAGAGGAAAACTCTGATAAACTCTCTTATTATGATAAGGCTAATTTAATTTAATTAGGAATATTTTCTCTGACTTAGAAAAATAGACTTCCTCCTTATTGTAAACATCTTTTTACTAAAGGAAGGTGATACTTAGGGATTTATTGTCTTTTTAAGACTTTTGGGATTCACGTTACTTGAAGATAGTTTTCACCATGTCTGATAAATTCCAATTTTAAGAATTTTTGCTTTAAGTTTGAATAAGAAAGATATATCTATCATATTACAAATTCCCAACTAATTTAATTAGTGATTATTTCTTCAACATCAGGATAATTTATAGTTATTTTCAAGAAAGGAAAATGATTTTAGAAAAAAATGTGTAAGTTGAAAAAACTCAAACTTTGGGAAAAGTCTTTTGTGTGATTTATAAAAGACTTCTAAAATTTTTTTCTGTAAGTTAATTTATTACAATAATAACTTGATATTGAAAACAATTATATCCAACCTGTTATGATTAATAAGATTTTGGAACACTGATATTAATTTTGGCATTTCATTTTTAGATTCAGTGTGCCCTTGGACCACCTTTATTTTGTGCTTTCAGAGAAAATATCAGCAGTCAGAAGCTCAGAAGCAACATCTGAGAACTAAGATTAGTGAATATTTGTCCCTGAGAATAGGGTAGGGAGATTACCTTGGAAACTGTTGGATGTTCCCATACAGTTGCATGGGTTAAGTTACTTGTATGAGTCTTGAGGATCAGTTTTGATGTTGTTATAACTATATCCCTGCTTATAGCTCTCAGCAAAATTTCTATTATCAAGATAGAAAAGACTTTGTTTTTGTAATACTAGATTTATTGATGATAATGAAGAGGTTAGTGCTTCATTTTTTTTTTGCAAGGCAATGGGGTTAAGTTACTTGCCCAAGGCCCAAGTGTCTGAGATTGGATTTGAACTCAAGTCCTCTTAACTCTAGGGCTGGTTCTCTATCCACTGCCTAATCTAGCTGCACCCTTGTCCTTCATCCTTTAGGAAGACCAGCATATGAATTGGCTTTGAGTGAAGGGATACTGTGCTAAATCAATAGGCTCACTTTTTTTCCCCCCTCTACAGCCATCTGAGTTCAGTAGCCAAACATGAGTCAGGACTACAGGAGATCGCCCTGGATACAAGGCAATCAGGGAAAGTGTCAAGGGTCTGAAGTCAAATTTGAACTCAGGTCTTCCTGACTCCAGGGCTGGTGCTCTATCCATTGTGCCTCCTAGGTGCCACTTAGACCTTATGGGACTGTTTACTTTTATTAACTGAGTCTGCCTATAGGTCTGATTACCAAGAAATCTATTGAGCCAATGATCCAACTCTGGAGTTTTTGATGTATAAATTGCAGATGGAGTTCACATGGGAAAAAAACTTGGAGTACAACCATTGGCATGACAGAGGTAGAATTCTCCTGACTCATTATTCCTAACATGGCATTTACAATGTTCCACTTAGCTGACTTTAAGCTGACTCAATGTAATTAGCATCTGCATGCTTTGTGTCTGGAATTATCATCAGAATAAGGAAATACCCTCCTTTATGGCAAATTTCTAAAATCATGTCAGATGAGCCATATAAACAACATTAAATCCTTATAGGCTAATCTTGAATTACATAGTAAGACATAGATATAAGAATCAAGCCATTTGGTCTAGAATTCTCTATATTCTAAACAACTAGCTATTTAAGTATTTAGCTTTGTCATCTGTTACTTTCTATATATGCCTGTGTAAGTTAAGATCCTTTCATTTCTCACAATGCTACAGGGATAATTAGGCAAATGATACAAAGATTTGTGAAACTAGGATGTGATTCTGTTATTTGATTAATATCAAAACTGTCTTGGTTAATAATGGAGATATAAAGTTTGAGATCATTTCACTATCTAGCCTGGTTATTGGCAGTGAGTAAATTTAATTTGTGACAAGACCAATTTTATAGGATATTTTTTAGCAGAGAAGAAAATTTCCATAAGTGACTTGAGTTGGAGAAAACCTGCTCTGAAACCACAAATGAACCCAGGACAGCATCAAATATTTCTAAAGGAATGGATCTGAATTTAATTGCCATTTACCAAAGGCTTTCTCTTTTGTGCTTTCTATCTGTACTTAATAAAGGGAACATCCCCCTTTAATTTTGTCAATGCATCATTCATTTTTTTCTTTCCCTTATTTTGATAATTTGGTTCTTGCATCCTGAATTTTGCTCATTAGGATTATATCCTGTAGGCTGGATATTCCAAAGGATAGCTCAGGATGGCTACACCCCCGCCCCAATAAAGACTTCCCTGCATGCCCTGGTTTCTGCATTCACTGTATTTAAAAATCATCTCATTCCCCAAGGGAGGGACCCAATGGAGCAGGGACAGCTCTATAATCCTTGTCATCAGAAAGCAGTTTCAGAAGATAAGAACTTTGTCCCTGTTCCCCATATGAATTTGGGTTCCTACTCCTTGGTGGGGGAAATGATGAGGTGGCTGAAACTCAGTGAAGGACCTTACCCCCTGACAGGGCCTCAGTCTCCACCCAGACCCCCATGAAACAAGATAAACAAACAAAATAAGCCCCTCTATCAATAAGATAATAACTTCCTTTCCCCTGGTATGTCTCTGAGGTAATGCCCCTTGTCTGCATGTCCCTGGTCACTTCATCTTCCTGCACCTTTGCTCTTTAAAAAGCTATCTCCTCAGTTGATCACTGGCCTCTCTTTGGGTTGTCCAGTTGGCTGGGAAACATGAAAATCCCTTGCACCACAATAAATGTTTTCACTTGAAACTGAAGAAAGTCTGAGTCTGCCTTCTTTCAGGATAATTTTGCAACCCACTTCATCATACCCCAATAGCATGATACTCACGATGACACCCTGCTAGGAGAACTAATACATCAATGTTGTAAAATGCATTGCAGATCTGTTGAGAGAAGTATCAAATCATGATTAGTAAACTGAATATATAGAAGAAAAATGGTGATAGCAAACTTTCAAGAACTCTTTTAATGAGAAAATTGGTTTGTTTATATGAATCTCTTCTTTCTGGTTGACATACTTAAGAATCTTCAAGAAAAATTTTAGCACACATAACACACATACATACACCAAACACTACCTTGATAACAATATATGACATTTACATATATTCTTTTCAGGATGTTGAGGCTTTTCTGTTTTTTTCTTGCCTTAGTATTATAGAAGGGTAAATTGAGGGACAGAGTAAACTAATACACAAGTGAGCAAATAGTTATGGGACAGGAAGTTAGGAATAATGATGTTTAGTATCAGATCCTCTTAAAGTTCAATTGTACTTCCATACTTTGAGGCCCATTTCCAGTCATCCTGATCCATATCCAGCCACTGAATCCAGATGGCTCTGGAGGAGAAAGTGAGGCTGGTGACTTAGCACAGCACCTCCTCACTCAAATCCAGTTCATGAACTTTTCATGGCATCATCTCCCTAATGTCATGGTCAATGAGTAATAGAAGTGGTCCCACTATGGGTAAATTGGACTATACAGCTCCTCTTATCTTTCATTCTTTCTTCCTTTCTTTCCTCCTTTCTTTCTTCCTTTCCTCCTTCCATCCTTTGTTTCTTTTCATATTTGTAGGTGTTCTGCCCAAATGCCTGGTAAGATTTCTTGGAGTTTACAGGTATTGTCGATCTGCCTTTTCTTGATTGGCCAAAAATAGGTCTCAGGCTAAGCCTACTTGGATATTGTTTGAGCCCTAATTGCCTCTGAGTGAATGTGGAAAGCAATGACTATAAAGAGAATGTAAATAGACCCTGAGGTTCTATATTTCTTCTATACCAAAAAAAAGGCTATTCTTTGTTTCATTTTTTCTTTCCTTTTTTTGAATTTTTGCAAGGCAATGGGGTTAAGTGATTTCCCCAGGGTCACATAGTTAAGTAAGTATTAAGTATCTGAGGCTAAATTTGAACTCAGGTCCTCCTGTCTCCAAGGTTGGTTCTCTATTCACTGCACCAGCTAGCTACCCCATTTCATTTTTCTCTTATCTGACTTAATTACTAAGAAACCCTGAGAGTCCTGCCATCCTAGTTTAATTTGAGGGGGGGAGAGGAAGGTAAGAAAAAGGCAATCATTCTTGGCCTCTCTGCCTCATCTCTCTCTTACCTAGCCTTAATAACTCAATGGACATTGCCTCAGTCAAACTGCGACTTGGTAAAGACCTTAGGTTTGAAACATCAAGGTTTCCCAATATATTCAGAGCCATCTCCAGTTGTTTTGATCCATACCTGACCACTGGACCCAGATGGCTCTGGAGGATAAAGTGAGACTGGTGACTTTGTACAATCCTCTCTCACTTAAATCCAATTTACTTGCACATCATGATATCACTTCCCTGATGCCATGATCTTCTTCAAGAACAAAGAAAAAACATCTTCTATACTTTACTACTCATATATCCTGGACCAATAAGTCTTAAAATTCACCACAATGTAAGTTGAAATAAATATTCCTTTTTTTTTCAAGACTCTAGGGTGAGTATACTGGTGAGTTGAGTTATTCAAAAAAATAAAATGGGATGGAACTTCAATTTAAATCAATAAGTATATAATGATGTGCAAGGCATTAACTTCATTCAGGACTAAGAGGAGCTTCATTCAGGACTATGTCACACAATATTAATAGGAATCTCAGAGATCAATAGTCTAATCCAGACCGGAAAAAGACTCCTTAACCCACATATCTGACAGGTGGCTATCTTGGTTTTACCTGAAGACAAAAGTAAAGGGGAAATTGATATCTCCCAGAGATTCCACCTTTGGGTGGACTAGCTAGTTTTTCATGACTAAATTTCCAAATTTGAAAGTCTCACTCATTACTTCTACTCTCTAGGTGTAAATAGAACAAGTCTTGTTCCTCTGACACAAGATAGTCTCTGAAACATATACACATGTTCACATTCCCTCTAGGTTTTCTCTTCTATAGGTCAACATCTCCTATTCCTTCAGCTACTCCTCATGAGTCATGAATTGGAGGCTCTGGGTATAGTTCTTTGGATACTTTTCAGCTTTTTACTGTTGGTGTTAAACTGTGTGCTTCTGATAACATACACACTTAACAGGGTATAGAAATCTATCTTACCTATAGGGGAAAAAAAGAGAGGTATAAAGGGGTGGGGGTGGGTAGGTAGGGAAAGATAAAAAAAGGAGGATGGATTGAGGGAGGTGGTAAAACACCAGGGGAAAAAAGGATGGAGGGAAACACATAGTTATTACTGTAGGTATGAATGGGATGATTACAACCATAGAAAGGAAATGGATAGCAGAATGGATTAAAAATCAGAATCCTAAAACATGTTGTGTTTAATAAACACATTTGAAGCATAGAGAAACATAGAGAATAAAGATAAGGGGCTGGAGCAGAAGAGGAAGCGTTTCCAATAAGATCAAAGTGAAGCAAAGTGCCCATTCTCTTATTCAATATTGTATTAGAATGTTAGCTATAGGAATGAGAAGGAAAAAATTGAAGAATAGACAATGAGGAAACAAAACCATCATTCTTCACAGTTTATATCATGGTATACTTAAGAGAATCCTAGAAAATCATTTTAAAAACTAACTGAAATAATTAACTTTAGTAAAGTTGGAGGATCTAAAAGAAACCCATATAAATAATCAGCATTCCTATATATTATACAACAAAGTCCAGCAGCAAGAGATAGACAAATTTTATTTAAAGTACCTAGACAAGACAAGGGAGTCTACTTGCCAACATAAACCCAGGAACTATATGAACACAATAACAAAATATTTTTCACACAAATAAAGTCATATTTAAACAATTGGAAGATATTGTTTCCTCATGGGAAGACCATGTCAATATGACCATAGTGGATTAGTAGTACATAGCCATAGTGTTTGATAAACCCAAAACTTCTGGGAAAACTGGAAAAAAGTATGACAGAAACTAGGTATAGATCAACATCTCATACCTTATATCAAGATAAGATCAACATGGATACATGATTTAAACATAAAGGATAATATCATAAGCAAATTAGAAGAGACTAGAATAGTTTATCTGTGGGATTTATGGAGAGGGAAGAATTTAGGGCCAAATAAAATGTACAGAGCATTATAAAATGCAATATGGATAATTTTGATTATATAAAATTAAAACCTTTTTGTACAAACAAAATCAATCCAAACAAGATAAGAAAGAAAAAATAAAACTGGAGAAACATTTTTTTTGGAAGAGACAAGGGAAAACTGGAATACTAATGTGCCAGCTGTTGGTAGAGTGGTGAACTGATCCAACCATTCTAGAACTATGTCTAAATAGCAATTAAGTTGTGCTACCCTTAGATCCAGCAAAACCACTATTAGGTTTACATCCCATAGAGATTTTTAAAAAACCCAAAAAACTAAAGGACCCACATCAATTGGGGAATGGTCCAATAAATAATAGTATATGATTGTAATGTAATATTATTGTGCTATGGGAAAAGATAAGCAGGATGATTTCAGATAAACCTGGAAAGAAATGAACTGATACAGAATGAAGGATGCAGAACCAAGAGAAGATAGTATACAATATCAGCATTTTTAAACAATGATAACTGTGAATGAGTTAAGCTATTCTTATCAATATAATCCCAAAATATTCATGATGAAAATGCTATCTCCAGAGAAAGAAATGAATACTGACTGAATTATAGTATTTTCACTTTTTTTTCTTGTTTGAGTGTCTTACACAAAATGATATGGAAATGTTTTATGTGATTGCCCAGGTATCAGATTGCTTACCATCTTAGGGAAGAGAAAGGGAAAGAAGAGAGGTAAAGAATCTGAGTTCTAAAACAACAAACTTTTCCCATATAACTGGGGAAAATATTATAAAAAAGAACTAGGAAAAAATTAGTGGAGTAAAGTAAATGGGGATTTCGAAGGGAAGTGTCCAATCAAGATGTGAAAAGATATTTAAAGGGAGTTAGAGGGTTAAACAAGGTTGCACAGTATGAGTAAAGGACTTTGAGATTTAAATAGAAGTGAGAAATGGTTTTGATCTCATTCAAATAAGGATATGGGAAACTTCATATGGCTATTCTTTGAGATATGCAGTTTAGAATTCCCAGGAGGTAGGAGATGGGAATGAGAAGTTGAATGCTTAGGATAGTTTCCAATCTGGAAAATCTCAAGTATAAATTAAAAAAAAGACTGGGAGCTAAGAGGTGATCTAACTCTTTGAAGAAATAGAGAGAAAGGTTATGGGGACCTAGGAATCACCACTGTGTTTTAAAAAAATGAGTTTATTGATCAATAATGGGTTCCTTTTTTGAAGTCTTAACAGTAAATGACCCTTGGATATTGAGAAGTTTAAATGTGATTATAAATCCAGACTTGATATGATTTGATTTGGTCCAAATCAGTCCTAAAGGAAACCAGATAATCTAAGTATAATTTCCTATCAAGATAATTGTGGTAAATCAGAACATAGTTTATATGACCATAAGCAAGTTACCTTACACTTTGTTGCTTCAGTTTACTAATCTGTAAGGGGCTAATAATAGCACCCATCTCACAGACTTGTTGTAAGTATCATATGATTGTAAAGTGTCTAGAACAGTTCCTGGTATATGGTAAACAACATAGAGTTTCTTTAATTGAATGTAATTTAATTCATCCTTTTTTCTTTTTTTTTAGTTTTTGCAAGGCAAATGGGGTTAAGTGGCTTGCCCAAGGCCATACAGCTAGGTAATTATTAAGTGTCTGAGGCGGGATTTGAACTAAAGTACTCCTGACTCTAGGGCCGATGTTCTATCCACTGCCCCACCTAGCTGACCCTATTCATTCTTTTAAGAAAGATTTTATTTATTTTGGATTTTACGATTTCCCCCCTAATCTTGCTTCCCTTCCCCTCCACTCCCCACAGAAGGCAGTCTGTTAGTCTTTACATTGTTTCCATGGTATACATTGATCTAAGTTGAATGTGATGAGAGAGAAAACATATCTTAAGGAAGAAACAAAGTATAAGAGATAGCAAAATTGCATAATAAGATAATGATTTTTTTTAATTTAATTCATTCTTAAGGACTTCCTATGGAGTTCTGGATGTGATCAGTACATCGAATGGTGACAAGATGAATATTTTCTGTGTAAGGCAATTTGGAAATGCATTCAACAGAATTGAGTTTTGGTTCATTTTTTTAATTCATATTTTAAAATTTTCTTATATTCTGAAAAAACCATTGTTTAAGAAATGCTGTTAGGAAAGCAACTTGTCTTATAATATTCTTTCATTGAGGGGTACATGAGATCATGGCTCTATTATCTAAATTTATTCAACTTTATGTCTTTGATGGAAACATGAGATTATGATTTATAATCCACAATACACTTGTTTCCTGTTGTGATTTCCATAGTTTATAACTATTAATTCTTGCTCAAATTGATTAGGATGCAGTTTGAGATAGAAGTGTGAATGTGGTGCTGAACAGTATCTATACACACACATACACATACACACACTCCTCTTTCTCTCTCTCTCTGTTTCTCTATCACACACACACACACACACACACACACACACACACACACACAGTTGTTTCTGTATATTTGATTAGCATCAGATGAAGGAATTATTGAAAGTTATATTCAGTACTTCCAGCCATGATGGTGGAGAGAAGCCAGGCACTGTCTTAAGTCTCCTGGCTTTCCCTCAGAACTAATATTAATCAAGCCTTTTAACAGAATTTAAATCCACAAAGTCCAGAAAGAGCAAAGGAGAAGAATATCTACCAACAAGGTCTGTCTCAGGGGAACGTGGGTGAGACAGAGAGCAGGGAGTCAGCCAGTGCAGGGGTGGTGGAGAGAGATCTGGGACTAACCTCAAAACAGCTGCAGAAATTTTAGCTTTGTAAGTGGGCAGGAGAGCTCCAGTGCAGTGGCTAGACATCAATCTGATCAACTCCACTGGCCTGGAAGACCAGGGCCATGTGCCCTATATTTTCAGCAGAGTCCCCATGTTTCCAGTTGATCCCCATCCCCCATCCCTGTGAGAGAAACAAACACAGAACAAACACAGTAACAACCTCTCCACACTCCCCAGGCTCAGGTGTGGGCAGCAGATCTCTCTCAGTACTGAATGAATGATAAGATTAACTATAAGGTCCAAGGGTGCAGCCCACATTGTTCATGGATAATTCAGACCCTACTGCTCCCCCAACCCCCAGGCCTAGGGAGTAGGCCACAAATCAAGGTCACAGACACTCCTGAGAAAGTCTCTATTCCCCCCTACTGGCCAGACCACATTTAGTTACTCAGCCCAATGAGCAAATCCTAGCCCCTACCCCAACACAACATCCTAGGAAAATGAAGAAAGGTAAGTAGAAAGGGGGGGGGGTCCATTGAAAGCTAATTTGAAGACTAAGACTCTAACTCAGAGGGAGTTCTAGCTCTTCTGAGGAGAATATGAATTGGTCCCCAGACCAGAAAGACTTCTTTTGAAGAGATCAGTAAGGAGTTTAAAAATCAATTGGAAAAATTGGAAAAAAAGAAACCCAAGAGAAAATTAGCACCTCATAACAGAAAATTAATACCTTACAACAAGAAAAAAATCCTTGGAAAATACATTTGGACAAGTACAAAAAGAAAATTCTCTCAAAACTACAACTGGGCAAATGGAAAACTTTAAAAATATAAATAACCAATTGGAAAAGGAGCTGCAAAAGTTAAATGAAGAATATTCTTCTCTAAGAGAAAAGAATGGAATTCATAGAAACCAATGACTTCATGAGACAACAAGAATCTGTTAAATAAAATAAAAAAATTGAAAAAATAGAAGAAAATGTAAAATAACTCATTGGCAAAATTATTGACCTGGAGAATAGATCCAGGAGAGACAATTTAAGAATCATTGGGCTTCCTGAACACATTGAGATTAAAAAAAGCCTGGATGCAATATTTCAGGATCTTTTGAAGGAAAATTGCCCTGAACCAAAGGGCAAAATAGTTATTGAAAGAATACATAGATTCCAGGGGAAGCTAGGTGGCATAGTGGATAAAGCACCGGCCTTGGAGTCAGGAGTACCTGGGTTCAAATCCGGTCTCAGACACTTAATAATTACCTAGCTGTGTGGCCTTGGGCAAGCAACTTAACCCCATTTTCCTTGCAAAAGAAAACAACTAAAAAAAAAGAATACATAGATTTCCCTCCTAAAAGGGACCCCAAAATGAAAACACCAAGGAATATTGTAGCCAAATTCCAGAACTATCAGATAAAAGAGAAAATCCTACACTCAGCCAGAAAGAAACAATTTAGATACCAAGGAGCCACAGTAAGGATTATAGGACCTGACTGTATCAACATTAAGGGATTGGTATGATATTCTGAAGAGCAAGGGAGCTTGGAATGAGGCCAAGAATTCACTATCCTGCAAAATTGAGACTTCTCTTCCAGGGGAAAAGATGGACTTTTTTTTTTAGGTTTTTGTAAAGCAATGGGGTTAAGTGACTTGCCAGAGGTCACACAACTAGGTAATTATTAAGTGAAAGACATTTAACAAAAATAGAAGATTTTCAACTTTTCCTGATGAAAAGACCAGAACTAAATAGAAAATTTGAACTTCAAACAGGAGACTCAAGAGACACATGAAAAGGTAAAAAAGGGAAAAGAAAAAAATTTGCTATCCAATAAGATGAAACTTGTTATGTCCTCACCTTAGGAGAAAGATTCTCATAATTCTTGAGAACTGTAACTCTATTAGAGTAATATACTTAACCAGAAGTAATGGACACTCATGACTTGTCTGTGACTTAGAATGATTTAAAAACAGTATCTCCTTAAAAAGGGGGGGACAGTAAAGAGACAGGAGGATGAAAGAAATTGAATGGGGCAAATCACATTATATGAAGAGGTACAAGGGACCTATTTCAATAGAGAGGAAGAAGGGAGGGAGGAGGTGAGAACGCCCCAACTCTTACTCTCATTAGATTTGGCTCAAGAAGGATTAACATACACACACTCAGTTAAATTAAGAAACTTATTTACCTTTCAAATATTAAAATGGGAAAGGGGAAGGGGAGGAAAAGGGGAACTAACAGAAGGAAGGGAAGGAAGAAGGAAAGGGGAAATATAGGGGAGGAGTGGATATAAGGGGAAAACACACTGACAGAGATAG
The DNA here is from genome assembly GCF_037893015.1 of Macrotis lagotis. NCBI lineage: Eukaryota > Metazoa > Chordata > Mammalia > Peramelemorphia > Peramelidae > Macrotis > Macrotis lagotis. The sequence goes on along the minus strand of NC_133662.1, from coordinate 2,231,140 downwards.
TATTCAGAAGTAAAATATTGGGGAATATGGATAAAGTGAAAAAAGGGGGAAAATATAAACAGAGGGAACATGGAGGACAATAAAGGGTTAGTAATTATAACTTTGAATGTGAATGGGTTGAACTCTCCCATAAAACATAAGCAAACAGCAGAGTAGATTAAAAACCAGAATCCTACAATATGCTGCTTACAAGAAACTCATGTGAAGCAGAGGGATTCATATAGAGTAAAGGTAAAAGGTTGGAGCAGATTATATTTTGATTCATAGGAAGTGAAAAAGGCAGGGATAGCAATCCTTATCTCAGACAAAACAGCTGCTAAAATAGATCTCATTAAAAGAGACAAGGAAATTCTATCCTCTTAAAAGGTACCATAGATAATGAGGCAATTTCAATACTAAATATTAATCTCCTAATATTTGTTATGCAGCCAAGTTATCCCCAATTTATGACCTTTGTATCCCTACCTGCAAATTATCACATTCTTGCTAACTTGGGGAGAAACTTAAAGACGTGAGGGTCCAACCTCTTTTGCTGATGTTGATGTATCTGAATTGTCTCTGGCCCCACCTTGAAGCCATTGCTGATCTCTAGTGATCAATTAATTAAGTGTACTAACCTTGACACACTTATAACAAACTCCTTTTAATTCTTTTTGTCCTGAGTTTTGACTTGTTAATCAGAGTGAAAAGCCTAAGCAAAGAATTTTCCTTTCAATACCATTCTTTTTGTTCTGTTCATTTCATGGGTCAGATCACTGCAGTATCCATCTTGGATAACAGTGCCTGTTATCCAATATGACCCAGAAACTTCTTTACCTTGGAAATTCACTTTGCCTCTGCATTACTCATACTTGAAGCAACCTTGGTGCTGGAATCTTTCCCTCTGATTGACTGGTTCCTCCTAGAAGTTCCATTTTATGGAAGCACCTCAGGCCAGTCATGTCTTCATTCCATTCTAAACTGCACTCTTGGCTCTCTTACACTATCTGTGCAAAGGTACCTTCACTCTTTTTCTTCTTGCTTTTTTGCTCCCTTTGATTCATTGTTTTTCATTTATTTGAATGTAAACTCCTTGAGGGCAGAGATATCTTTCAAATGTTTGTTTTCTCAGAACTTTGCACAGTATTAAGACATATAGTAAGCACTTAATAACTGACATTTGATCCAAGGAAAATAAATAAATCAATTAACCTATATTAGAGGCTATAGAATTACTAAGCAAATTTTACTGATGAATGTAAGGGAATATTACCGGGCTACAAGAAATGAAGTTTATAGAGAATATAATAAGACTTGCAAAATAATGCAATGCAGTTGTCAGCCCCAGGAACACAATATACACAGGGATTAAACAATGTAAATAGAAAGAATAAAAAAAAACCCAATACTAAAACTGAATACTGAATAATTCTATTGGTCCTAAAGAAGAGATGAGAAAATGCTAACTTTGCTGAAATGTTTTCCCTTTTTTTTTTAGTCATTCTTTGTCATCGGAGAGGGTTCTCTTGATAGAGCAAGGTAGAAAGCTATATTTGTAAATGAAGGTGATATTACAACAAAAGATACCAATCTACATTTTAATTAAAAAGAAATAGAGGCAAGAGGTTCTTTTTGAACAATTTTGAAAGACTTTTGAGACAATCTTGATTCTCACAGACAGAATCACAAAGAGATATATAGAGAGTATTTATTAATTAATTAATATGTGCCAAACCCTGGTTAGATGATATTCAAGTAAAGAGAATGAAATAATCCTTCCTCAAAAGAAGTTTATATTCTAATGAGGGAGACAACTACATAAATATATATATATATATATATACATATATATATATATATATATATATATATACCATAAAAATAAAGTAACTAGGTACAAATATATATGAAGTCATTTAAAAAACATCGATTTTTTTAAAAGTTAAAATTAGTTTAGGCGAGAAGGCACTAGCAGTTGGGGGATCATAATCAATCAACATTTATTGTTGGGGCTACAAAAAGAGGTAAATGACAGTCCCTACACTCAGGGAGTTCATAATCAAATGGGGATTGGGGGTGTGTTGTGTGGGGTTGGGAAGGTGGATTAAGGGAGTTTGGGAAAAAGGAAAGGGGCAACATACAAAAGCAAACTATATTCAGGATAAATGAAAATAATTAAGAGGGGCTGGGGAAGGCATCCTGTAAAAACTAAATTTTTAGTTAGGACTTAATGGAAGCCAGGGAAGTAAGAAGTCAGAATAGAGAAGGGAAAGCATTACAGGAATGACTGAGAGAAAATGCCTGAAGCCAAGAGCTACAGTGTCTTGTTTGTGGTATAGTCTAAAGGACAGTGTCACTGGATTGAAGATGTGAGGAGATTGGAAGATAGGAGGGGGGCTAGGTTATGAAGGGTTTTGAATATCCAGAGCATTTTGTATTTGATCCTGGAAGCAATAAGGAATCAGTAGGGAGGTGATATGATTGGATATGCACTTTAGGCAGGCTGAATGGAGGATGCATTATAGAGAGGAAAGACTTGAGATAGGCAAATACTCCAGCAGGCTACCACTGGAGTATGAAGTATGAAATATGAAGTATGAAATAGTGAGTCTGTATCAGAATGGTAGCAGAGGGAAGAAGGGGGTATATTTGAAAAGATGAAATCAGTAGGCCTTGGTAACAGTTTAGAAAAGGGGGGTAGGGGATTGAGACATAGTGAGGAATCCAGGATGACTCCTGAGTTGTGAGCCTGAGAGACCAAGAAGATGGTATTGCCTTCTAAAGTAATAGGAAAGATGGAATGGAGGGAGGATTTCAGAGCAAAGATAATGAGTCTCCTTTTGAACAAATTCAATTTAATTAATTAATGGCTACTAGAAATCTAGTTGGAGTTGTCTGAAAGGCATCTGGAGTAGCTGGAGGTAAGCAGAGTGTCTTGGGCAAGACAGGTAGATTTGAGAATCTTTACCACAGAAATGGTCATGGATGCTGATGAGATTACTCTCCCCAAACAGGCTTCAAATACTTTTAAATAATGACTCTAAATTCTAGAGCAGTAGAATCCACAAAAACATGGAGTGAAAATTTTTCAGTCCAAGACAACTTAGAAGATTGGCAGAAAAGGTCTGTTGCACCTGAGAGAGGAGTACAGTCCAGCACACACTGAAGCCTGGCAAACCAGGAGCAGCAATTGGGACAACTGAACCAATGGCAGGTGGCAGTTTCCAGAAAATTTATAGGGATCCCTTTGCTGGCACCAGGCAGGGGCAGGACTCTAGTGAACTACATTAGCTTAGGGTCATAGTCCTGGGTTTTAGTACCAGTACAAGTAGGAGCACTGGTATAGCAAGGCTTGAGGCCACAGGGGAACAGGGACTGGTTACAATTCCAGGGTTGAAAAGAATGCTTGTGGTGATTTACAAACCAGTGCACAGTAAAGGAGAGTAAGTAGTAAACAAACCTCTCCCTTCATCATAGTAAAAACTTACAAGTTCCCCAGAATTATCTCTAAAATCAGCTGCACAAAAAATCTGAAGCTTGGGACAATGCCCCTTTCACTTGGGAAGCAGAATTTTACTTTAGCATAGAGTTAAAAGTCAAGAAAAATTTGGAAAATAAACAAGAGAAAATAATCCTGACCAATGAAAGTTACTATGGTGCCAAGAAGATCAAAAAATCTATTTGGAAGAAGACAGTCAAAATTCCTGTATCCAAAACCTCAAAAAAATGAATTGATTACAGGTCAAGAGCTCAAAAAGGATTTTAAAAATCAACTAAGAGATTTAGAAGAAAAATTGGGAAGATAAATGAGAATGATATAAAAAAAGTTAATAACGTGGTAAAGGAAGCACAAAAAAAATACTGAAAAAAACACCTTAAAAACTATAATAGGCCAAAAGAGGCACAGAAATCTAGTGAAATAAAGAATATCCTGAAAAGTAGAATTGGCCAAATGAAAAAAATATGCAGAAATTAATTGAAAAGAAGAACTCCTTAAAAAATAATATCGGTCAAATGGAAAAGAAGGTACAATATTCCACTGAAGAAAATAATTCCTTAAAAGTTAGAATTGGGCAAGTGGAAGCTTATGATTTTATGAGTACATTGAGAAAGAATTAAATAAAATGAAAATAAAAATTTTAAAAATTATGAAAAACAACTGATCTGGAAAAAATAGATCCAGGAGACATAACTAAAGGATTATTGAAAGTCATGATCAGAAAAAGAACAACCTAGGGGTGGCTAGGTGGCACAGTGGATAGAGCACCGGCCCTGGAGTCAGGAGTACCTGAGTTCAAATCCGGCTTCAGACACGTAATAATTACCTAGCTGTGTGGCCTTGGGTAAGCCACTTAATCCCATTTGCCTTGAAAAAAAAAAGAACAACCTAGACATCATGTTTTAAGAAATTATCAAGGAAAACTGCCCTGAAATCCTAGAATCAAAGGTTGAAATAGAAATGGAAAGAATCTGCTGATTACCTCCTGAAAGATATCCCAAAATGAAAACTGCCAGTGATATTACAGCCAACTTCTACACTTTCCAGATCAAGGAGAAAATATTGCCAAGTGAACATAAATAATTCAAAAATCATGGAGCCACAGTCACAATAACACAAGATTTAGCAGTTTCTACATTAAAGGATTGGCATATGATATTCTGGAGAGCAAAAGAGCAAGAATTATAATTTAGAATCAACTTCCCTTCAGGAAAAAATGAACATTCACTGAAATAGATGTCCAAGCAATCTTCCTGAAAGGACTAGAGCAGAATAGCAAATTTGGCTTTCAAATACAAGATGCAAAAGAAGCATAAAAAAGTAAAGAGAAATCATAAGAGATTCTATAAGAGTAAACTACATGGGAAAATGATGTTTATAACTCCTAAAAATTATCTTATTAGTAAGGCAGTTAGAAGAAGTATACTTAGAAAGTAGAAGAGTGAATTGAATGACAGCAACTGGGATTTTTATGAAAGAAAATTGTACCACCATGATGAATGCGTCCACTACAAATTTATGTCACTTAATCTCAATTGAGCCCTAACAAGTTGTACAGAAGTCCTTTCACTTTTCCCTGATCTTTTCCTTTCATGTTACCCATACCATTCCTTATCATTTCCCTCTCAGCAAAGGGGCTCAGCGAGAAAATTAAGAGAGCACTCTTCTTAACAAATTATATCTCAAATCATCTCAAGTTTGCTCAAAATCCTCCCGTCTCAGAGGAAGAAGTTGCCCTTCTCTGCCTAGTCCACCTCCTTCACTTAAGAACATGATCCTGTCCCTTTTTGACTCTTTCAAAAGCTTGCCACTTCAGTGATCCTATTTAATAATCATCACATCTTTATCAGCTGATGTTTTTTCTATTTCCTACAAAAATACCCAGATTTCCTTAAAACTTAACCCCCAAAATAAACAAAAAAGATCCAAATTTTACTTGACTGTTACAATCCCCTCTGCCAACCTATCTCCCTATATTTCATCTTCATATTCATATCAAGTTATTTATACTTGTCTCCACTTTCTCACCTGTCATTCATTTATCAACCGTGCAATTTTACTCCAGATCTCAACACTCAACTGAAATTGTTTTCCTCAAGGTGACCAATGATCTCAGCCCATATCCTCTTGACCACTCTGTGGCATTTAACATTTCTGACCACTCCTACCTCCTAGATACTCTCTTCTTCCTGGGTTTTAAGAAAGAAAGAGTTTTGTAAGGAAACCAACTGGGATACATAAAGAACTTAATAATTTACTTTAAAAAAACCCTTCTAATAAATATATTTAGTCAAGCAAAATAAACTTCCACATTGCCCTTACTGAAATCCATTGTCTGCTGGTTCACTGTATCTCACCAGCTATATATGATTTTACCTGGATAAATATATAGACATGTCAAACTCAATAAGTAAAAAATGATTTTTATTTTTTCCTTTGAAATATTTCTTCTAACTTTCTTATTTTTTGTTAAGGGTACCTCAATTCTTCAAGACACCCAAACTCAGTGTTCTCTTCAATTCTTCATCTTTCTTCCATCTCTCACCCCATGTACCATCAATTAACAAATTTTATTTTATTCCACTTCCACAATATTACTCGTAGCTACCTTCTTCTTTCCACTCACATGGCCACCAGACTAATTCAGGTCCTTTATCACCTATTACCTGGATTTAATTATAGCCTAGTAATTGGCATCTTTGCTTGATATTTCTCACTTTTTCAATCCATATTCCATGGAGCTACTAAAATGGTAGCTTTGTCCCTTTTAACCGAGGCACAGCTCTAACCATATCACCTACATAAATATCAAATGATGCCAGCTGCATGCATAAAATACAAACCAGTTGAGTCCTTACAACATCTGGTTCCTCTAGTAGCATCTTATTGTCTTAAAACTTTAAAAAAAAACCCTAAAAAACTTAAATAAAACAAAGCTTCCTTTTGACATTCAGAGCCATTCTAACTTTTGGGACCAAATTCTCATTACTCCCTTTCACTCAATCTGCTTTTCAGTGCACTTTTATTACTTCTTGTTGTAGGATATAGAATGTATTGAAGATAGACTAGTATCTCTAATGTGAGAGACTTTTTAAGAATGTTTTCCATCTTCAGTGTCCACCTGTTCACCCAACTCTTATGTGTGGCTCCAAGACACTAGCATGAGAAATGACAGCACCCTGATAAACTATTTTAGCTGACAGGCTAAACCTGGTTGAGGGTAACCATGTGGTTAAAAACCCTTTGATGTGTTAGGGGTATATCTACCCCAAGTATGGGAAGACTTCCCCAAGCAGAATGGGAGGATAAGAACAATTTGTTTCATTGGCCACAAAGGTGACTGAAGTAGGTGTTATTATGGAGTACTTAGAACTTGGTTAGACATTGAGGATACCAAGGTCATCCACAGCATCCTGAGTCATCACCATTCATCTTGACTTTGTCTTATCATTGGATTTCAATAATTCTGGAAGAGAGGGTGTGATCAACAGCTTCTCAAAAGTCTGTCTCACTTAAATCCAATTTATGCATGAACTAAAAGATATCACTTGTACCACTTTGCCATTTTTACCTACCTCACTGTCCTGTGAGGATGGATGAATTAACTTAACAGTAAGTGTGGATACATTGGGAGCTGTAGTTATAACCTTGACAGAGAAGACCCAGGGCAGGGTCCTTCTTCTCACTGGACTGGAGCAGTAATGCATTTTGGCAGCCTCTGGAGTCCCTGAGAAGCCTTTTTAAAGGACCACACTGCTCATGTACTGGCATGAAGAAGGGGTTATAAAAGGTGCCCTAAAAATTGTCTACTTCATCCAAACCTGACCTGCTTACCACAGGCAATCAGGTGGGGATTCCACCCTGCTGCTGAAACAGAAAAAACGTACAAACATTTTTGCAAAGATGATTCCACTCACCATCAGTACATGGAATGTACACATGCTTATAGATAACATGAAATCCAAGAATCCTGAAAGATGAACAATCCTTTTTGTAAGAGAACTTAACAAGTATCACTTACAAATAGTAACTCTGAGTGAAACAAGGCTGGCAAATGAAGACCAGCTTATCAAAGTTGGAACTGGAGGTTTATTTTTTCTGGAGTGTTCACAGTGAGAGTGTGTGCTATGAAGCTGTTAGAAGTTTTTCAATCAAAACTAATCTAGTCAACAATCTTGTATGCCTACCAAGAGTAGTGAATTACAGGCTCAGGAGAAAACAGTGGCCACTTGCAAGAAAGTGCCATACCACCATCATCAATACTTATGCTCCCACCATGATTAATCCTGATGAGATCAAAGAAAAATTTTACAAAGACTTAGGAAACCCTTATCATCAATGTGCTGAAAGAGGACAAGCTTACATAGTCACTAGACATGGCGGGGAGTCCTTGGGAGGAATGGAGTCAGAAACAGCAATAGCAATTCTCACTTACTACTGAAGACTTGAGCATCTCATGATCTCAACACCAAAACTGTCTTCAATTTACCGAAACACAATACACATTCCCAGCAAACATTTAATAGACTATTTCACTGTAAGGAGAAGAGACAGGATATGAGAGCAACAAAGGCAATGTGTGGTGCAGAGTATTGGACTGATTTTATCTCTTCCAAGGTTATTATATGCATTCAACAAAAGCTGCAGCCACAAGGCAACAGAAGACTTAATGTCAACAGATTAAAGTGCTTCTTCTAGAGTGAGTTTATTGCTAATTTGTAGGGAAAGCAGAGCCAATGCATGGTTGAAACTGTAGAGCAATAAAGGAGTGGGGAAGCTTTCAGAGATTTGGTGTACTACATTGCATTTAATCATTTGGGCTAGAAAACTCACAAAGATTGGTCTGGAAAAAAATGATGGGGAAATTCTAAAACTGCTAAATAAAAAATGAGAACTCCATAGGGTTTCTAGCAGGGTAGCCCATCCAACAAAGGAGGATGAAGTTTAAGTAGCTAAGTAGGCATATCTAATACATAATCTAGAAGACTTTCTGAAGGGGGAAAGATATGAGAACAGTTGGGATTAAAGGAAGGGTTATGAAGTGACCAGACATGAAAAGTAGTAGATTCTGGCCAGTTTGCTTGCTCTAGGGATGATGATGATGATGATGATGATGATGTTTGTCCTTCATTCTCAAAGACGACCATGACATCAGGGAGGTGATGCCATGAAAAAAATATGAATTGGATTTGAGTGAGGGGGTGCTGTGCTAAATCACCAGCCTTACTTTCTCCTGCAGAACCATCTGAGTCCAGTGGCCTGTCTGAGTTCAGTTTCTGGTTAAGAAATTAAGAAGACAGGATTTAATTCCATCAAAAGTAAAGTTCAAACTTTCTATTATTAGCCATTTCATAATGGCATAACTAGATATTTTATTTTTCCAATTACAAGTAATGAAAGTTTTCCAACATTCATCTACATGCAAATGCCTATTTATAAGTTGCATAATTTCTTTCCACCACCCTCCCCTCAGCAGTAAACAGTTTGGTGAACTTTGTACATATATAATTATGTTTAACATGTTTATAGATTAGACATTTTCCAAATGAAGAATTAGAACTAAGGGAAAAGAAAGAAAACTATGAGATAGGAAGGAAAATTAGTAAGAAATTTTAAAAAAGTGAACATTCTTGGAACACAGTGGATAGAGCACCAACCCTGGAGTTAGAAAGACCTGAGTTCAAATCCAGCTTCAGACACAAAAATAATTACCTAGCTGTGACATTGGGCAAGTCACTTAATCCCACTTCCTTGCAAAAAACAAAAACAAAAAAAAAGTGAACATTCTGTAGGGGTTTTTATTCTTTTGTTTTTCTTCATCTGAATATGGATAGCATTGTCCATAACAGGTCTCCTAGAGTAAAATGGAGGCAGAGTTAGTATATGACTTTTTTCCCATTTGATTCTGCACTTAATGCAGCCTCTGAGTCTGAAACAAATATGGATTGATTCTTCACTGCTTGAATTAATATTAACACCAAGAAAATACACAACTCTCTTCCAGTTTCTTGCAGTCCACACTGCACCATCCTTAAGGGGTAATGGCTGAGAGGAGCTGCATCCCTCAAAGTTGATAAACTCATAATGTTGTTAATGTAGACAGTGTTCTCTTGGTTCTGCTCCCTTTGCTTAACATTAATTCCTATAATTAATTCCATGCTTCTCTAGAGTCTGACCATTCATGGTTTCTTATAGAATAGTACTCTGTAACATTCATATATAATAACTTCTTCAGTCATTCCCCAATTGATGGGCATCCCCTCAATTTCCATTTCTTTCCCACTACAAAAAGAGTTGCTATGAATATTTTTGAAATAATTTTTTTGATTTCTTCCTAGATATGGCCCAGTATTGGAATTCCTGGGTCAAAGGGTAAGAACAGTTTAATTGCTCTATGGGCAAAGTTCCAAATTGCTTTCCAGAATGGTTGGATTAGCTCACAACTCCAACAGTGCATTAATATCCAAATCCTCTCACACCCTCTCCAACACTGATCATTTTCCATTTTTGTCATCTTAACCAATTTGATAGGTGTGAGATGATACCTCATAGTTGTTTTAATTTGCATTTCTCTAATTAGTAATGGTTTCAATACATGTTTTTTTTTGGGGGGGGTAGGTTTTTTTTTAGATTTTTTCAAGGCAATGAAGTTAAGTGGCTTGCCCAAGGCCACATGGCTAGGTAATTATTAAGTGTCTGAGGTCAGATTTGAACCCAGGTACTCCTGACTCGAAGGCCGGTGCTCTATCTACTGCACCACCTAGCTGCCCCTCAATACATGTTTTAACTTTTTAAATGTTCCTAGTCACATAGAAGTCAAAGTCTTAATTTATTATATTCTAGATAATTTTGTTTAGTTATAATTTAAATGAATTGCAGAATTCAATTTAGAGTATAATGGTAAAAAAGAAACAGTCAGGGAGTGGATGGGGGAAGACAGGAGAGAGGAGATTGGCTGCAGGAAATGGTTTTTCTGCTCTGCAAGACAGAGGGAGGAAATACTAGATCTGGAGTCACTCTGAATGGTGACTGCTTCTTGACCCATAGATCTATATGTCAGCAGTCAAAAATAAGATCTGTATCATTTAAGAAGCATTGGTATGCCTGAAAAATCATGACCATACAAAATAGACTGCTATATTTTAAGAAAATTACTCCAATCTACAAAGTAAAAATAGTGATTACACTAATCACCTCCTGAAAGAAATACCAAACTAAAAATACCTTAGAATATCATACTCAAAATCTAGAGCCTCCAAATCAATGAATACTACAGTCAGCTAGAGTCAAGTCAAAGGAACTAGTTAGGACAACAGAAGACTAAGCCATGACTATATACTATTGGAGAGAAAATCTTGGAATTTGATATCTGAAAAGACAAAACCTAAAGGCTTAAAAATAAAAACAAGAATCTTTAAAACTGAGTAAAATAAAGGTAAGAAGGAAAAAATGAATTTTAATAGAAAACTTAAATAAATCTAATTTCTACCAGAAAAAAATGGAAACAAGTGAGGAAGAAGGAAGAGGAACTAATAGGTTTGCTTATTTGGAAAGCTTGAGAAAAAGAAGATTCAAACATGAAGGGAACATGATGGGAGCCTGAATTTTGTGAACCTCAATTAAATCTGAATCAGACATATGATGGTTGAACACATATACATATACAGAATTTGGATAAGAACTATATCAAAGTCAAAAAGGAAAGAGAAGGGAAGAATAGTAAAAGGAGTTAATAATTGAGGGCAAAGCTGGAGAGGGAATAATCAAAAGTAAAATATACCTCAGTTCTTCTAATTTGTATCTATGATGTTTTATATCTAAGCCACATATCCATTTGCAGCTTATTCTAGTTAAGTTGTGAGGCATTATTTTAAATAAACCTAATTTATACCAGAAATAAAATATTTTTCAATAAATGAAGGTGTCATTTTCCCTTTAAAAAAAAAGTGAGAAGCTTAGAGAGATGCAGGATTCTTGGCTCAGTAAGAAGGTAGATGAAATTCAGTTTTACACTGATAGTAATAATACAAAGTGCTTTTATAATTCCTAGAAGGCTATTGATTGGTTAAAGACATATGATGCATCTCAACTACTCAGTGCTGATGAAACCACTTTGATTAAAGATAAAGGCATGATTCTGGAGAGATGCATGGAACACTTCTAAAGTTTTCTCAACAGATGGTTATCAATCAAGGCTGAAGCCACTGACCACATACCTCAGGTTGAAACCAATCCCTCTTCAACTGAAGAAGAGGTTTTGAATGCCATTAAGCTTACTCTTGTGTGGTTAAATGCCTGGTGCTGATATACCAGCTGAGATTTACAAGGCAGGGAGAGTCCATTCCTTATAAAAAAAAACTGACTGAAGTTTTTTCTGGGTTACATGGCAAAAGGGGGATTATCCCCCAGGAGTTCAAGGATGCCTCCAGTGTCCATCTCTATAAAGGTAAAGAAAATAAATTGTCTTGTCACAATCACAGGGGAGGGGGTTCTCTCTCAGCCATTGCTGGAAAGATTCTTCCCAGAGTCCTCCTTAATAGACTAATCCTTCACTTGGAAGATGGTCATCTAATTAAGAGCTCTGGGCCCTTTAGAAAGGCCAAAGAATGATTGATAGGATGTTTACTGTCCAACAACTTGAGGAGAAATGTCAGGAGAATAGCAGTCTCTATGTAACATCCGTCAATCTGACCAAAGTCTTTGATTATTGTTAATTCTGAGAGCTTGTGGAAGATCATGTTAAAATTTGGTTACCCACAGAGTACTGTACTCCAGTTCCATGATGGCATGCATGCATGTCTTCTGGGTGATGGATGGTGCTCTCAAGATTTCCCAATCACCAGTGGAATGAATGTTTTGTGCTTGCTCCCATGCTTTTTAGCTTGATGTTTTCAGAAATGTTGTCAAGGATGATGAATACTGAATCAAGGTCAGTTATTGCATTAATGACAAATCACTCAACTTGAAAAGGCTGTAAGCCTAGAGTAAAATGGAGGCAGAGTTAGTATATGACTTTTTTCACATTTGATTCTGCACTTAATGCAACCTCTGAATCCAAAACAAATATGAGTTGATTCTTTGCTGCTTGAATTAATATTAACACCGAGAAAACACACACTCTCTTCCAGTCTCTTGCAGTTCACACTGCACCATCCTTAAGGGGTAACTATAGGTTTCAGCAAGTGGAGAAATTTTGAATATTGTGCACAAGGTCGGTTACCTTGGCACTATACTTAGGGATATACACATTGATGATGAGTTTGATACATACTCATTGCCAGAGCTAGTTCAGTGTTTGAGAGGTTCCAAAGGAAAGTGTGGGAGGTATTAGGTTGCCTACCAGACTAATGGGCTGACCTCATTGTTGTATGCCAGTGCAACCTGGACATTATACCAATGCCAGGTCAGGAAACTGAACTGCTTCCATTTAAATTGTCTTAGGAAAATTCTGATGGTTATCTGACAAAATCAGGTCCTAGACACTAAGGTCTTCTCTTGAGCTAAATTGCCAAGCATTCAAATTGTAGTACAAAGAGCAACTCTGATGGGTTGGTTGCATTGCTCAAATACCAGAAGTACATTTACCTAAAAGACTATTTTATAAAGCACTCACAGAAGGCAAGCATTCACACTGAGGTCAGAAAAATAATATAAGTACATTCTCAAGATCTTTCTGAAGAATTAAGGAATTGATTGTGTGACAAGGGAGATCCTGGCAAAGGTACACACAAGCATGCCTGCATCAAAGAAGGTACTATGCTCTATGAGTGAAGCAGAGTTTCAATAGCTCAAAGGAAATGTGAGATGCACAAATTTGGAGACTTCTTCACTCCAAATGTTCATGTGAACTATTTGTATCTAACTTGTGGTAAAGCTTTTTGAATTTGTATTGGTCTGATCAGTCAAAGAGAAATACTAAACACAAGTGATGCCATTTTGATCTTTTTCAAGAATGAAGAACAGCAATCAACCAACATAATATTCAATCTCCCATCCTTTTGCCTTTGCTTAGGTTATCTATCAAAATGGAATGTTGGAATGCTGGAATGTTCTCCCTACTCACCTCCATTTCTTGGCATCCCTAGTTGCCTTCAAAGCATAGTTCAAATGCTATTTCATCTACAATGTTTTTTATTTTTTAAAAAATCTATGCAGTATCTTAGTATTCTCTCCCATCATCTAAAATTGTTTTGCATTTACTTGGTCATAGAGTAGATAAAGCTGGGCTTAGAACCAGAAGAACAGCGTTAAGTCCTGCTTCTGATACACACTGGTATATGACCCTGGTCAAGTTACATAACCCTGCAGTGTTCTACACAAATCTCTCTAAGAGTTCAGAGCAACTGCAATAATAGAGGAAATTTCATTATCTATGGCTTCCCTATATCAATGAAACTATTAGTCCAGTCCCCGGCCCCATCCCCTTTGGCATAGTATATAATTTGCATTTACTTACTTGTGTATATGTTGTTTTTCTTCAGCAGAATGTAAAGCTTTTGAGGACAGGGTCTGTTTCATTTTTATTCTTGTATCCCCTGCACCTAAGCAGCTATATGGCACAGTGGAGGAAATACCAAGCCAGGAGTCTGATCTGAATTTATCTGTGACTTCAGATACATACTAGCTGTCCTCAACTGTAACAGGAAGATAAGAATAACACCTATTTCCTACAGTAAGGGTCAAATGAGAGAATATTTCTAAGGCACAGAGCCTGGTACATAGAAGATGCCTAATAAATGTCTGATGAACTGAATTTCTTAGTAACTGTTAAAAATAATAAAGTCAGTTTAGCATAAACTTTGTTCAATGAAGTCATGCTAGCATTTTGGATCACTGCTTTCTTTTTCAGGTGTTCACTGGTTGGTTGGTTCTTATTCTTTGTTATTGAAGAATAATAAGAAGACATCACTAGAGCCACGTTACAGTGTGTCTGACTGTGGCTCAGAATGTTTTCCCACAAGTTGGGCACAAACAGACCATGTGAACACCTGGGTAGGGTGCACCTTTCATGTTTCCTTTGAGCTGCTTCAATTCTGCCTTGCTCATAAATGCTACATTATAGAGAGGCCATATGACCTGGGTTTAGGTCACCCCATTGTCATTATGAAGGAATCTGAGCAAATTCTTTCTTAGTGCTCTAATCAATTCTCTAAGACTATAATTTAAAAAGACAGTGTTGACTTGTATTAATGGAGGAAGGCTTCTCAACTGGAAGTTTTCTTTATCAATGAAACTATAGTTTCTGTTTCAATCTGTTGTATCAGGGATTGAAACTAAGTTCACTGGACTATAGTTTGCAGAATCCAGTCTCCTTCATTTTTAAAAAAATTGGAGGGGCAGCTAGGTAGCGTAGTGGATAAAGCACCAGCCTTGGAGTCAGGAGTACCTGGGTTCAAATCTGATCTCAGACACTTAATAATTACCTAGCTGTGTGGCCTTGGGCAAGCCACTTAACCCCATTTGCCTTGCAAAAACCTAAAAAAAATTGGAATATTTGCCCTTCTCCAGTCCATTAATACAAATCCTGTTCTTCATGTTCTTTCAAAGATCATTGAACCTTTGTTCAGTACTTGAGGAGGTACTTCATCTGTTGCAGGTGACTTGAACTCATCAAGAGCAGCTAGGTATTTCCTTACTAACTCTATATTTATCTTGAATGTCACCTGCTTATTAGTCTTGTTATGGTCTTTCCTCCAAAGAACTTTCTCCTTGGCAGAGAAAACAGAAGCAAAAAAAATAAATAAAGTTGTTCTGCCTTCTTTCTCTTATCATCTTATTATTTCCCTCTATCCTAAGAAATAGTCCTATCCCTCTTTTGCAGTTTCTATTTTCCCCATATTACTTTTAGAAAACCTTTTTTTGTTATTAATTTTTCTCACTTGTTTCAGCTCACTCTAAGCTTTAACACTACTAATACTATTCTAAAAGGCATTTGCATTCACTCTGTTAAGATGTCCCATAGACTTCTTAAACTTGTCCAAAATCGAACATTTCCTCTCCACCCCAAATTCCTACTTTCCCTATTTCTTCAATGTTTACCACCATCCTCCTAAGTCATCCAATTTTGTAACCTAGGTCTCATTGAGAGTCACACCTTGATTTTCCACATATCCATTGGTTGCCAAGTCCTGTCAATTCTACCTTCACATCTCTCCTCTGATATTGCTACCATTCTGGTTCAGGCTCTCATTACCCTACACCAGGATTATGTAATTGCCTTCTGGCTGGTTTCCTTTTCCCCCCACTCCAGTCCATCCTACACTCAGCCATCAAAGTGCACTCCTGAATAAATTTCGGAGGCTACTTATTTCTTCCAGAATCAAATATAATATCCTCTGTCTGGTTTTTAAAGCCCTTTATAATCAGACCCTCTTGCCTTTCCAGAGTCCTCCTGCCTTATCCCCCTCCATGTAGAAAGTAGTAATTCTAGCCTCTGTACTATTCCTCACACACAACACTCCATCTTCTGACTCATACCTGGTATCCTCTGCCTCCTCATCTCTGTGGCTCATCTTTCCTGGCTCATCTTTCCTGGTTTCTTTTAAGTCATAGCTAAAATTCCACCTTCTGTAAGAAGTATTTCCCAATCCTCCTTAATATTAGTTCCTTCCTCCCAATTTATCTAGCATACATCTTATTTCTTGTCAGCCTCATTATAATGGAAGCTCCTTGAGGGCACAGTCCTTTTGTCTTCTTTTATTCCCAGAACTCAGTACAGCAGGACACAGAGTAGGCAATAATAAATGTTTGTTGACTTGACTAGACTTGACATCTCTGGGACTCAGTTTCTTCATATGAAAAAATAAGGGGATTAGACTAAATGGACTCTAAAGACCAGGATTCTAAGAGCATAAGGAATATATCTGCATTCCAGGAATAACTGTGCCAACATTTTCAGCCACAAGAGGGATTAGAACCAGATGCCAGCCTAGGACAGCAAATAAAAAAGTTACAGCTCACTCATAGATAGATAGAACTAGATTTGACAACTGGCTAGCGAGTATGTTTTTAGCTAAATAGACAAAGATTATCCTAGATAGTATTCTGAAGTATTCTAGGCAGGCTAAAAGAGCTTATAGCACAATTAGTGAAAAGTCAGCTAAAGCTTAACAGAGGAATCAGATTGATAAGACCCAAAAAGAAGACTAAAAAGCAGATTCTGGAAGTGACTAAGAGAATCCCTCCAGATTTATTAATAGAGTTAACCTGAATCTCAGGCTAAATACCAAGGAGACATGAATTGGCATCTAACTCAGACAAACAGCTGAAAATAGTAAAGGGAACAGAAAGAGGCCAAGTGTTTCATAAAGTATACCAGTTCAGTTGATTTGTGGCTAGACTTTAGTTACCTAGGATAAGAAATCTGATGCAGTAAAGCTTTTTCTTGATTGTACTTTTGGCTTTCTCTAAAGAGTATGTATGTCTTAGTGATTCTTAGGAGGAAAAAAATTAAAAGATGAGTTACTAAAAAGTAAAAGAGGCTTTAAAACATCCCACTCCATTTTCAATAATTCCATAATTGTCAATTCAATCTTTTTAAATTTTATAACTTTCCCATTTTAACATGTTAAATCTCTCTTTGTTTCTGTGTATTCCAGACAGTAAACTGTTACTATTTTAAGGTCAAAGTGGGTTTTGTGGTTTATTTCAGAGACATCAAAGGGGGAATAATTGGAAATCTATCCTTTCCATTGGATATCTATATAGAAAGGATTCCAGATTGGAAGCAAAAGGAGTGATTGCAATAATATCAAAGTAGTAAGCAAGTAACTGGAATTAGTAGGAGAAAAATAAAAAGCAGAGCATGGAAAGTTGGCCAAGATTGAGAAATTTAGCAGAGAGTTAACAGAGATGACTCTCAAATCTATACATCCAACCCTAATCTCTCTTGAACTTCAGTTCTTTACTATCTACAATAATGTTTGTTGACTGACTGGAAGTCCCACTGACCCTTGAAATTCAACACCTCCTCTGTCCTCCAAGATACTCTATTTTTATGGAGAAAATCACCATATTCCCAGTTATCCACATGCATAATCTCAAAGTCTTCATTCTTGCTTCCTTCTCATTCCAAAATATCCAATCAGTGTTCATACTTTGTTACACACACACACACACACACACACACACACACACATTCTTACAAACTTTTACATCTGTAACTCCCTTTATCTTTACCTGCATGCCATCTATCTATCCTAGCCCAGAACCTCATCACCTCTTAAGTGATTTATTGTAGTATAGTAGCTTTCTAATTTGTCTTCCTATTATTTCCCAACCCTTTCTTTTCCAACCCAATCTATGACTACAAAAATAATCTTCCTATTGTATCCCTTCTGATTTAAAAAAAAACACCTTCATTAGTTACTTATTATCTCCAGGAATAAAAACAAAATCCTTACCAGGACTTATTTCTCATGACTTCTTTCCTTATGTAGTATGGCCCCATTGAACCCATAGCTTTTCCTGAATTCTACATTCCATTTGTCATCATTATGCATTTGCCTAAATCATTTGCTATGCCTGAAATGTACTTCCTTTATTATTTCTGAATCCTTTTCTTTCTTTAAGGTTCAGCTCAAGTTGCATATCCTCCATGAAGCCTTTTCTGATTCTAATTTACTTTCCTCTCTCAAATTACCTTATATCAATTTATTTGTGTACATATTGCAACCCTTCAATCAAATGTAAACCCCATAAAAACAGGAACTATTTCATTTTTGTCTTAGTAGTCCCAGTACTTAGAACATGACAAACGTAATAAATGTTTGTCAAACTGAACACTGCCAGAAATGGCAAGACAGCCTCCAATGTTAAATCTACCTTTCAAGCCTTTTCTTCCTTTCTTCATTCTTCCAAGGCCAATGTCTCACTAATTTCACTAATCCCTTCCACTTATCTTTTACTTCAGTCAAACTGATCTACAACCAATTTACTTTTTGATTTTGTGTATTTATGGATGCCATTTTCTTTTTGAGACTGCCTACATAACACATACATACAAACATATAAAAGTTCACATTTCTTTCTTCTTTTAAAATATGACTCAAAATTTTGTTCTTTAAGAGATTTCCCTGATACTCTACCCTAGATTGATCCATCATTTATTTCCATTTAAGTATCTTTATCAATTTGTTATATAATTTGTACTACTTGAAAGTGAGTGTTTCATAACAGGGAGAACACTAGATCAGGACTTAGGAAACCTGAGTCTTAGTCTTGGTTTTGTATTATTATGAATGATTTATTTATTTATTTATTTTCTGAGATTCAGTTTTTTTATCTGCAAAATGAAGTTAGAACAGATGATATAATTTTTAAGTTTTATAATTCTATGTATTGTTTCACAAGTTAATATAAATGTTTTGTTTCTCCAGCTAGATTATATGTAGCTTTGGAGAACAGAAGACCTTCTTTCATCCTATCCAATCTTTCCCACAATTGAGTAGGAACTTAGTAAAATTTGCCCTTTTATAATATGCTTATGTGGAAAACAGCTAGGTGTGTTGGTGAGCAATGACAAGACTGGAAAATCTGTTGCGTTCCAGAGTTCTAAGTTGCAGTAAGATATGGTTTCTCAGAGTCTGCTCCTATCTTCAGGATTAATGGGGTAAGCTCTCAGAAGTGGCTGAATTGGCACGGGTTAGAAAGGGAGAAAGTCAAAACTCAGATTCTGATCAATAATGGGAATGGCCCAAATGAGTAACCTTCCAGCATAGGTGAGATAGGGTGATCCAGTAACTATAAAAGCCATTAAGAGTTTTCTGGATTTCATAATCAAGACTGGTCAAAACATGGCTTTTCTAGAGAATTACAGTTTTTACATAGGGAAACCTGGTTCTAAAAAGTATCACTGAATATGAATACTTTAGATGCCAAGCTGATATACCATTTCAATTGATCAAAAAGTTATATGCCTGGTATTTATTTTCTTTGCATTTTGGATGAACTCTGAAAAAATGGCAATCTAATAATAGGAAATAAATGAATAGAAAAGGTAGCAGAAGTCTTAGATTAAGAATAAATAAAAAGGGGCGGCAAGGTGGTGCAGTGGTTAGAGTACCAGCCTTGGAGTTAGGAGTACCTGAATTCAAATCTGGCCTCAGATACTTAATAATTACCTAGCTGACTTAACCCCATTGTCTTGCAAAAACCTAAAAAAAAAAAGAATAAATAATAAGACTGTTGCTAAAGCCTCCTTATTTATCCCTTACCTGTCTTATTACTTGTGTAGCCTTTACATCCACAAAATTCACCATAGTGAAATCCAGGATGATAGTATGGACAGTTGATATAAAAGATACATCAGAACTATCTTTCATTCTAGGATGATATTCACCATGTTCATTGGCTGATGGTGAAGCCATTAACATTTGCTCTCCAGTATTGTATATTGTGGTATGACTGGGAA
This sequence comes from Macrotis lagotis, assembly GCF_037893015.1. NCBI lineage: Eukaryota > Metazoa > Chordata > Mammalia > Peramelemorphia > Peramelidae > Macrotis > Macrotis lagotis. The sequence continues at coordinate 2,211,251 of NC_133662.1, read as the reverse complement.
CCCAGACTTGGTCTACTTCTTCATTCTTTGAATTTAGGTGTCTTAAATTGCTATGGCCTGACACATAAGCCATTTGCTCTTCAGACAGACTACGGTTCAGGAAGGCATTGTCATAGGGTGAGTATTGGAGTAGCTCAATGGAGGATGCATCACTTTCGGATATGTTCTCAAGGTGTTCCGTGTAAGCAATCTGGGATAAGAATAAAGGAACAATATGTAAAAGGGTCAAAATTGAACTCAGACAGGGTAATTGTACCTGGAGAAGGAAGCTGGCAGAATCTACTAATTTTCATCTGTCAGATCTCAACTATTCTCAAATCTTCTCTACTTCAAAAAAATCTTTCTAGATTATGTATTAGATAAGCCACTTAGATCATTTTATCATAGATTTAAGGCTAGGGGGGACCTCAGAAGACATCTAGTCTGGCATTTATTCATCTAGACATCTTCACAAATGAAGAAACAGAGTTCCAGAAAGATTAAGTGATTTGCTCACAAGAATGAAGCAGTAGATCTGTGATCTAACCCAGTTCCCCGACTCCAAATTCAGGGCTTTTCCCAATGCATCCTGGTAGCTTGTATATGTCCTGTGGTCATCCCAATTTCAACATATACAAAACCAAATCTATCCATCCCTCCTTCCAACAGTCTCACTCTTCCAACTTCCCTCCATACATAGAAAATGAAACTTTTGGATATATACATGCTACAATTAATGAATTCAGAAAAAAAATTGGGGCATCTAATTAAGAGTCTCTTACAATGTATTTCCATCAAAGTTTTTCTAAAATGTGTTTATTTCATGGAGTGGTTATTTTTAGCTTGATTATCAGTTTCATTCATTTTCCTATTAACTCAAGAATTGAAATCATCTTTGACTTATTTTTATATCTATATGTGGAATAATGTTTTATATAATGGATTGAGAAAGGGACTTGTAGTCAGGAGGACAGGTTCAAATCTCACATTTATTAGCTGCACCACTATGGAACATGTCATTTAACCTTTCTGTGCTTTAATGTTCTCACTTATAAAGCAAGGTGGTTAGTTCTATCTCTAAACAGCAAATTACCAGCTTCTATCATTTTTTCCTCAAAAATGGCTTTCATTCTGATTTTTTTACTGCCTTGCTCAGTCTCAGACCAGATGCCCATATACTTCCCTGCTTACTATTGCAGCAGCCTACTAGCAAATTGATTTGACATCTTCCAAATTATTTCTCTTAAACACTCCTTTCATTAAACACCATTTTCACTAAGTATCAATAAGTATCAGTCATTTCAATTATTGGAATTGATAAATTATTGAGTAACTACTTTGTGTTAGGCATTGAGACACAAAAGAATTATGAGATTACCCTTGAGGAGTTTATATTCTAATTAAGGAAGATAGGACATAGACCTAGAAATATGTTTACCTAGAAGTAAAAAACAAGATATCATATACTGATAAAGGAATGGTATAGTTAACAAATGCTAAAGGGTCTTGGAGTAGACAGTGATCTGTGAGACTTGGTGAGCTCAAGGATAGTTTGGTGGAAGAGGTAGAACCAGAATTAAATGTTGAAGAAAAGGAAATAAATTTAGGCAACTGAGAAGGGTAAGTAGGGTCAAAGGAAGCTCAGCAATCAGAAATAACTTTATAAGGGGCAGCTCGGTGGTGTAGTGGATAGAGCACCGGCCCTGGAATCAGGAGTACCTGAGTTCAACTTTGGCCTCAGACACTTAATAATTACCTAGCCGTGTGGCCTTAGGCAAGCCACTTAACCCCATTGCCTTACAAAAACAAAACCTAAAAAAAAAAAAAAGAAATAACTTTATAGAGGCAGCTTGGTAGTATAGTAAAGAGAGTTCTGTTCTTGAAGTTAGGAAGACCTGAGTTCAAATTCTACTCCACGCATTTAACTGGTTGTGTGATCTTGTGTAAGTCTCAGGGGAGGATCAAATGGGATAAAAAAGGCTAACTGCTTTGTAGACATTAAAGTTGTATACAAATGCTAGTTATTACTATCACAATTATTATATAATCTCAAGTAGAAACTCCACCTTTCTGTAAGGATTTCCACAATGAAAATTTCCCTAACTTTCTTCAGTTCATTTTTTACTATTTCCTTCTACTTCAGTCATGCCAAACTCCTTCTTGTTCCAGAAATATATCCTTTGGCATTTATTCATGCTATTTTCCTCTCTGAAAGGCTATTCTTACCCTTTCACATATCTAATTATTATTATTATCTTCAAGACCCAGATCCAATGACACCTCTTCCATAAAATACTTTCTGACTCATAATTTTCCCTGAAAGCTTATATTATAGCTATACTATATAATTTAGTGCTAATTACATGCTGCTTATAATGTTTACTCATTACTTCATATGTTAACATGAATATAGAATTCTTGGGCCTTCAATTAGACTTTAGGCTGCTTTTGGATAGGGAACAAAATATACTTTCGGGGAGATTTTTTGAAAGAGCCAGCACATAGTGTATGAGCAATAAAATGTGCTCTTCATTAACAGAAGCTATGTGTATGTTTGGTCCAACATATGTATCCAGAGAGGGAAGAAAGGAAGGACAGATTCAGAACAAACAAGTCCTACTATATTCATTTGTTTTTGTGAAGAAAACCACCATGGAGATGATCCCAAAAGTTATTTTAAGGAATTTCAGTAGTGCTGATGCTTTAGAAGATAAAAAAGTGAGAGTCAGGATGCAATGTCTGAAAAGGACAGAGTATGTTTGTGTAAATCTGTGTCAAGAGTAGGAATGAAGTATGTGTATGTGGTGGGGCAGACTACACTTGTATATGGGGATAAAATGGCCACTCTCAGAATGCTTGTAATTTATTCCCTGGAAGAATGCTTAGAGTTTAAATAGTAGAAGGGGGCAGCCCTGCTCAGGGAACAAAGAAATTATGAGGATTGGTATGTCTTGGTATTAAATAATAATTCACCACTTCCATAACTAAACTCACTGTCTAGAATTGATCTTTCACATATCTCTCACTAATTACTCTCAATACTATGATAAATAAGAAGCAGAAGCTATCAGGACTATGACAGATTCCTAAGAATTCTATGCATTTTCTCACTGCTTTAGCCCTGGAGAGAAAAAAACAATTTTTTAATATAAGAAATTCAGAGATACAAAGATGGGCAAAGAAAGAACTGGAGAGTAGATATCCAACCACGAAATTCTCGAATGACAATCTGAAGAAACTGCTGTTCATTTATGTTCTTTGGTTAAGTAAAACATCTAACTGCCTTAAGGAAATTTATTCAGTTTGGTCACATATTAAAATGTGACATGGGAAACTCCATTGTTTTAGAAAATCCTTACCCATTTTTCCATACCTGTAAATCCAAGGAAAGCCAGATTCAGATCTGAAAAGCCAATGTCCTCACAGTTAGGAAAAAACTCACCTTCTAACATTCCAAAGTTAATCTAACTACCTTTCTCGAGATTCCTTATTCTAGGTCACATTATATATCCAAACCCCTAGCAAGCAAGGATTCCGGGATTCTTGAGAAACTACTTGATGAAATGAAGAGAAAAGAGGAGAAAAGAAGAGTCTCTAACCCTGGGGGGTGGCTCTGGTTCATCACAGTTGCAGGTACACTTAAATGGGCTTTCACCTATTTCAGACCTGTTTTCACTAAACAAGTTTCTCAAGTCTTCATCAGTAAGAGGCACAGTTTTCAGATCCACCTGAAAAAGATGAGAGGAATATCAAACTGAGAGGGAAGGCAAGGTGGTGGAAAGAAAAGAGAAGTTATGGAGAAGGGTAGGTAGGGAAAAACTTAATTACCTCTCTTAACAGTACTTGTTTGATTTGTTCAACATTTACAAAAGTGATGGCAGTGCAGAACTGAAAAATTTTCACTCCTGGAATGAACAGAATCTGGAAGATAAAATCTTAAACTGAGGAGAGTTCCCAGTTCTTTTATGTCACAAGAAGATGAGCTGTAGTCACCCGAGCTTTTTTTTTATCTCCATCATAGGTGAAAGCTAAAGTTAGAGCTGAGATTCTAAAGATTATCTCTTTTTTATATAAATTCATAGTGCTATAGAGCTAGTAGATAAAATCACAATTTTGCAAATTTAATAAAAAATACCATGCTGCTCAAATTTTCAGCATGTCTAATTTAATTATGAACCACTAAAATTCTCTCTTCCTTTATTCCTTCCTCTTTCTTCTCTTTACTTGACTCCCTTCCAAACTTCCCTTTTGTTTTCTTTCCTATTTCCCTTCCTTTCATTCTCTTCTCTTATTCTTTCCTAATCACCTCTTTTTCCTTAATTTTTCTATCGAGTAGTTTTAAATGTTTGCATTAATTTAGGGATACCTCTCTCTCTCTCTCTCTCTCTCTCTCTCTCTCTCTCTCTCTCTCTCTTTACTTCTGTTGACTTCTCTAATTTTTTTATTTTTACTTACAGTATTGGATAAGATTCCAAGAAGAGCAAATCATCAGTCCCATAAAAGTGAGGAGAGAAAATAGAGGGGAAGATGTTTGGTTTGGTTTCTTACCTCTCGGTAGTCAGTAAAGCTTCTGTAAATGTTGGTGTTAGGAATCTGTCCCAGGACAAGAATGTGGGTCCTGAAATGAAATGTCACTTGTCTTTTGGAAGCAATTGAGTCTAGACATTTGTCACCTTAGGGAAGGTTTGAAAATTTCCCTTTCTACTCTCTATGAATCTAAGTATAAACAAACACAATTTTACCTCTTTTAAGTTTTTTTCCCCATTCATTCATTCATTCATTCATTCATTCATCTATTTATCTATCTATTTGTTTATTTATTTATAAAATATTTTTGCAAGGCAATGGGGTTAAGTGGCTTGCCCAAGGCCACACAGCTAGGTAATTATTAAGTGTCTAAGGTCAGATTTGAACTCAGGTACTCCTGACTCCAGGGCCAGTGCTCTATCCACTGTGCCACCTAGCTGCCCCTGTTTTTCATTTTAGAGGTGTGGTATTAGCTTCACCAAATTATGATTACTTAAATATGGTAAAGTTATACACATTTTCATGTTTTAATGGCTCCAAAGTTAGTTTATATTGAATGAAAAGTATACTTTGAATTGAGAGACAGTCTCATGTTCGAGAGAAGTCATATATATATATGTAAATTTTTTGTAATTTTCATTATTTTTATTAGATGAAGTTCCTTTCACATAGTGCAACAATAACTACCAAAGTTTTTTTTCAAAAATCATAACATTAGATAGCAGCCCCAATGGCTTTTATTAGCAATTGTGAAGAATACTTGCTAATTCCATAAAGAAAATTTTGTACTTTTTACTTTTGAAAATCTTTTCTTCTAAAGAGAATTCAAGTATCAAGTTCTCTGTTATATAATAACTAATATTTACATAGTGGGTTCAAAGTTTGCAAATCCCTTTACATATAAGCTATCTCCTTCAGTTAACATTATTTTCCCATTTTGCAAAAGAGGAAACTAATGAAAATTATTAGATACTTTGTTCAGGGTCACAGAGCTACCAAATCACTGGGGCAGAATTTAAATGTCTTCTTAAGTCTAGAACATTTTCTACTAGCTATCTTTAATGCAATCAATTTTTAAATTATGAGTGTAGCTCAAGAAAAGAATTCAAAATCCAGGGAAATTTCTTATATAACTTGCCTAATTGTAATTTATTTATTCTTGTAATTTATTCTATTATATTCTTTTTTTTAGGTTTTTGCAAGGCAAATGGGATTAAGTGGCTTGCCCAAGGCCACACAGCTGGGTAATTATTAAGTGTCTGAGATCAGATTTGAACCCTGGTACTCCTGACTCCAGGCCTGGTGCTTTATCCACTGAGCCACCTAGCTGCCCCTATCATATTCTTATATTTCTTATATTATCATATATACTCTTGTAATTTATCTATTTTCTGTATTGCTCATAGAATCAAATCTTCCATGGTATCCATTCTGGGCTCTCCATCTGACTTGTAGAGTATACCCCACTAATTCCTCTTTTCCATTGTGCCTCACTCCCAGGACAATCCCAATTCCTACAGGTAAAAAGATATTGCCCCATAATAGGACACATTCCCTTCCCCTTGCCATGACCTTGATTAAGCAGCCCACTATTGATCTATATTCTCTCTCATGGCTACCCTTTTTTTTCAATTTCCTTAAAATCTCCTCCATGGATCCATGGTCTTCTACTCTCCCAGGTGCCAGATGCCCCTAGGAATTCCAAACCTGAGGCAGTGGTCTTTTCAAGCACCAAAGTTCCCAGACCACAATTTGCACAAAGAACATCTCTTGACTAAAAGCAACATTCATCAGTGGAATTCTCTCCTACTAGCAAAGAAAGGGTTCCCCTATTCTCCCTTTTCAATCCTCTTCCTTTTTTCCTTATCTTATTAAGATTACAGGGGTTACCTTTCCTTCATCACTATCCCTTGATTTGACCTAGGCACATCACACCTTCTCCTCTATCCTTTTGCTCCCCCACCCCCCTTTCAATCACTCTCCCACTTAACATTATAATGTGCCACAAAAACCATTGATTGACATGTAGGCAAGGTGTTGCCTAGTTCTGTCCATAATACCCATCTTTTCTAACATTCTGTCTTTATGTCTCTCTCTCTCTCTCTCTCTTTCTCTCTCTCATAGAAAAATATATATATAAATTTAGAAAGAAGTCTCATATATATTTATATATAATATAGAAAGAAGTCTTTTCATCCAGCTCTCTGTCACTTAGCTGCTGTTGCATTTATTCACTTCTCCCACATTTCTATTGTCTGAGAAGCAAATAATCTCTTTTTGATTTGGTTATCATTCTAAAACTGTTTCAAATATCTCTTTAATATTCAATTTATATGTTTTTTCCTTTAAGGCTAAGCACATTATTTGCAGAGTAGGTCATCTTAGGCTGTATCCTGAGCTCTATTGCTTTTCAGAACACTTTCCATCTCCTCCTGAATTTTTTGGTTGTAAAAGTCTTGTGCTATTTTTATTTCCTATTTGAAAGTCTTTCCAAAAATTAATGTCATTTCCAAAATTAATTCTATTTAACTATTATTTACTTTAGAGTTTACAGCCATGAGCTTTTTCTGGAGATGATCTATGAATCCTTTCAATTGCTATTTCATTTTCTATGTTCAGAAGTTCTGGACAATTATATTTTCTGCATTATGGTGGTATGGTTTTATCTTGCTATGTTCTTCTGTGACATCTGTGATTCATAGGTTGTCTCCATACATACAATTTTCAAAAATAATATGATTTGCTTGACAGTAAGCATATTTTAATATGGTTTTTTTTGTTTCTATTCTCCTGTCCTTTACATCTATGTATTTGCATTCCCAGTCGATTATTCTTTGTTAGTTTTTGCCACTACAGATTCGTTTTTCTATTCTGCTGACCATTTTTGCTAAGCAAGTTATAAATTCTGTTCTCATAATTCTTATTTCTCTTTTGAATCACTCAGGAACAGCATGCTGTGGTTCTTTTTTCTCCTCACATTCCACAGGGTCCTGTGACTCATCAAGCATTGGTTAATTTTCCTTTGTTGCAATACTGATTCATAGATTCTTGAACTTGTTTATTATATCTCGAGACCATAGTTCTTTTTCTGTCAATGTTTTCCCTGTTGATTTTTCTACTTATGTTTAAGATTTTTGAGTTTCCTTCTTCCTGAAATCTTTGGTAATTTCAATTTTTTTCCCCTTATATTCTTTCATCCTCATTTTCTGACTCCCTTTCCTCTGGTGGTGGTTTCCTTGGAGGTTGAATCTCAAAGAGTCTCAACCTCCTCCTATATTGAGCAAAACATGGTTCACCATCCCAAGTCTCAGCCTCAAGTGACTTTCAAGGGGACAGAACTGCTCTTTGGTTAAGGAACTCTTTCAAATTTAGTGAAGTATTGCAACTCTGGCCCCTTTACCTCTATGGCAACTTGTTCTGGTAGCCTGTCCCAATCTCTGTTCCCAAATTCTTTGGTCTAGCACAAGTAGTTCATAGAACTTCCATTCTGGTGCCAGAAGGTTTGATTTCTATAGTTCAGGTCTCTGAAACAATGAGAAGACACTGTAGATTGGGATAGGATCTTGAGCTTGATTTTAAGCCCAGACAAGCATCTTGACCTATTTTCTCTATCCTAAGCTCTCTCACAGACATCTTTTCCAGCACAAACTGCTGTCTAGCTCCTATAAATAGGAAAAGTTCTAGCAAGGTTCATCTCTCCCACAAACACCTCAGCAAAACTCTAAAAGGGCTTCAAAAGTTTTTCTACTCAATCCAACAGTCAGAAACCAGCAGGCACCATACAATGTAAGAAGATGGTAAACACTATCTAAAGCTTTCAGTGTCAGTAACATTTGTGAAATATTTCATTAATAGATTGAACTAATTAGGAACAAAGCAAAGGGCCTCGAAGTAAACATGATCTCCAGTAATAGGATCTGATACTTGTCAAGGATGTTGAAGGCCAGTATAAGTTTTCACAAATGCAGCCAGAAGGCAGTAGGATCTTGGTCTTGATCTGTTAGAGCATTATTGTAGATGTTCCATTAACGGGGAAAATACATTGAACAGTACATACACCAGAACATTTAAGAGTCACAGCAGGAGAATGAGTTATAGAAAAAATTAAAGAAGAAATAAAAAAATTAAATTAGAGCTCTTGGGGAAAAATTGGAAAGAGAATTTAATAGCAGAATAAATGTCAGAACTATGTAAAGATTTGGAATAGACTCTCTGAACAAAGAGAATGGAGCAAAAAGAACTGAATGAACCCTTAATATAAGAAGAAATATTAGAACAAAGTCAATGCAATTTTGATGCTTCATAAAGATATGAAGACAACCCTTGGTTCTCGAAGGCTAATGCCAGGGAATCAGAAACTCTTGACAGATTCTACCATGTTGGAAAGTCTTTGAGTGTGGCTTAAACAATAATATGATTCTGTTTCATGAGGAACAACTTAGCTCAGTCAGGAGAGGCACATCACTAGCTATTTATCACTTGGCAATGAAGTTTTCATCTTGGCAACCCAATAAATAATAAAATTTAAATATGGAAAAAAAAGAACAAAGTCAATGGATTGAAAAATTTTAAAAACTAAGTATAATTTCTACAGTCAAAAACAATTAACCTGGAAAAGAACTTCAGAAAGGAAAACGTGACTCATTTAATTGTGGAATATATTACAAACTACCTCACAGAAAGGTGAGGGATGAGTAGGGTACACTAAGATAATTTTTGATTCATAGCATCCCTGTTTGTGGTGGCAAAGAATTGGAAATTAAGTACATGTCCTTCAATTGGGGAATGGCTTAATGAACTGTGGTATATGTATGACATGGAAAACTATTGTTCTATTAGAAACCAGAACATTTTACACCCTATCAGCAACATGGGGGTGATGATCAACCTTGATGGACTTGCTCATTCCATCAGTGAAACAATCAGGGACAATTTTGGGCTATCTGCGATGGTACCATCTCTATCCAGAGAAAGAATTGTGGAGTTTAAACAAAGACCGAAGACTATTACATTTAACTTGGAAAAAATGTTATCTTATTATGTAATTTTTCTATCTCTTATATTTTATTTTTCTTCCTTAAAGATATGACTTCTCTCTCATCACACTCAACTCAGATCAATGTATACCATGGAAACAATGTAAAGACTAATAGAATGCCTTCTGTTGGGGTGGGAGGAGGTAAGCAAGATTATAAGAAAAATTGTAAAACTAAAAATAAATAAAATCTTTATAAAAAAGATAAAATTTTTTGAATATGGCAATAGTAATGCTAAAAAAGTAGATGAATAGAAGAACACTATTTTAAGGCAAAAATAGAACTAAAGGATGTTCAGAAGGAGAGGCAAGCAGAAAATCTCAACAAGTAACATGTTAAATTTATCATTATATCTTTGTAAAAAATGCAAACGGGGGCAGCTGTGTGGTACAGTAGATAAAGCACTGGCCCTGGAGTCAGGAGGACCTGAGTTCAAATCCAACCTTAGACATTTATTAAGTGCCTAGCTGTGTGACCGTGGACAAGTCACTTAACCCCATTGCCTTGAATAATTTTTTTTTCAAATGAAAACTAGATGTAATAGTGATTCATGTTTTGTATATAGTCCCCTTTCTCTATTCTTAAGTGTTCAATGCTCATGTTTAATGATTTTCTCTTACATACAGAACAGTAAAAAACCAAAAATTAACATGCATTTTAAAAAGAAATCCTCAAACTCTTTGAAAACATGGTTAAATAAGTAAAAATAAAAAATGTTGATGCCATATTTCAAGAAATCACAAAAGAAAACTCTTCAGAAGTATTAGAATCAGAGGGAAAAATTAAAATAGAAAGATTCTATTGGTCATCACCTAAAAGAGAATAAAAACTGAAATCATCCAAGAATAAAAAAAAATACTGCAAGAAACAAGAAAGAGTTCATATGCCAAGGAAGCACAGTTGGAATTATATGGCTTATAAGCAAGGGTAAATTTTTGTAAAAATAGAATATCATCATCCAGGTGTAAAATAAATTGTTAAGAGGACTTTCAAACATTTCTGATGAAAAGATCAGAATTGGGTAGAATCTGGAAAAAACAACAGTAACAAGGGAAGAAATAGGAAGGTAAATAGTGTTGAGCAACTGCAATTAAAGAAAAATGAATATTTCTTCAGAATTCCATTTCTTTGGGGAGAAGAGAAGTAAAGAAAAGACAAATATAGTCTGGAGGATAGGGATTGTTTTATTAGTTTTGAGAGGAGAAAGAGGAAAAAGGAACATAGTAGGACAGAAGAGGACTTAAACAGAATATAAATGTATATAAACACATCTTTCAAAACATGCTACCTTGATTTTGCTCATCCCTTATTTAGCTATGAATCCTTTTCCTATAGTCATAATGTGATGTTATATTTAGGTCATGAATCCATTTGTATACCAGGAAAAAAAGCAACCAAAAGAACAGAATAACTTCTAGCTCATATGCCTACTTAGCTATATAAAAGTTTTATGAAGATTATCTTAACACACAATATATAGGTTGAGGGCATATTCAGTGAGGGTATTAGTAAGGCAAACACAAGCTTTCACAAGAGGTATTCCATAGGTGACCACATTTTTATGAACACATAATTGACTGTTGTACTAGGACTAATCAGAAGAACAGAAGACAGCATTGTTTCCAATTAATTGCAAAATTGCTTTTAAGGTTGCCAAACTTCTCCCGAGCTCAAAAGTGTATCTTTTAAATATCATATTCTATCAGTATTATGACTGTAAGACATAGAATGCAGAGTTCTCTGAAGAACTGAAAATAAGTAATTCATCTTAGCCATTAGGGAAGCACATGGTAGCTGTGAGCAGGCTGCATCATCTAACAAATGAATTTTGAAGAACAGGAACAAAGGATGTCATCAGTGAAATAGATGACTGAAAAAGAATGTGAACTGATTACATGGTGAGGATGATGTCCTTGTAATATCAGGAGAAAGTCCCTTGGCATGTTGAGTTGATCCCTTGTGACAGATTTATAGGAGGACATGGACAAGGTTGGATGATAAGCATAAATGAATTATATCTGCAACATTAGGGTATCTTTCAAATTGATAATATTTTATTTTTATTACTATTAATAATATATACAAATATCATAGATCATATAACTATATTATAATATTGATCCATTTGAGTATTAAGTATCAACTTGGAACTTATTGTGGGTAGTGTTTGGTAATACAATGCCAATATAAACCAATTTTCTGCCAAATTTCTTTCCAGTTTTCCCAGATTTTACTTAATAGAGAGTCTAGTAGTTGTTATTTTGGTTTTATCAAACACTAGGGTAGAACCTGGGGCATCCCTCAACTCACATTCTGTGTGTTAACTTTAAGAGGATAGGTTCTTTAAAAAAAATTAACTCTAATCCTTGGCTCAGAACCCTCAAAGAACTCTGGGTTCAATTGATCTAGGTCTGATCATGGGAATAACCATCTTGGAGAGTCAGTTTCCCTCTTTCTCTACAAGTGAAGTTAATCCAGAGAAATACCTTAAGTCTTTGTAGAATAGCTTTTCCCAAATGTAGATAATACTCCCACATAAGAACTCAATGTACAATAAAGGTATTGGGGCAGGACAACCTTTATTTTATCCCATGAAACAAATATTGATGCATGAAGCATTTAAATTGTCCAATAGTTGCCCCTGGAAGGAAACTGAATTTGGGTTTGCTCTCAAGGTTAATTCTCAAAAATCCTCTTTTCCACACAGCCTTGCAGAGTTTCTCCAAAACTTATACCTGGCTGTAATTTAGACTCCTACCAAAAATAAGCATCCTTTGGACCTTGCTGAACAAACTCCTCCTCCTCAGACCACCATTGTCTAAGTAACTCACTGGTTTTACTCTCCAAATAGGACACTGCCTAGGAATCATGTAGACTGTTTCTTTCATCAAGTAATATGCTATATCAGAAAATCTTTTCCTAGGAAAAAAGTTCTTAATCTGAGGTCTATGAAGTTGTAGCTTTTCATATTTTGATAACTATATTCAAATATAATTGGTTTCTTTGGAAATTCTATGTATTTTATGAATAGTTTGAAATTGTAATCTATAATGGAAAGCCATTAATAACTTCTATATTATTCTTGATACTTTATCTTTACCTCACATAACCAATCAATTGCCAGAGTACTATCCTAGGAGTCAGGAGGATAGGAATTCAAATTCTGCTACAGAAACTTGACACGTTCTAGCTGTGTGACCTTGGGCAAGTCACTTAATCCTGATTGCCTCACATCCAGGACTATCTCCAGTTGTCCTGCTTAATAACTTCTATATTATTCTTGATACTTTATCTTTACCTCACATAACCAATCAATTGCCAGAGTACTATCCTAGGAGTCAGGAGGATAGGAATTCAAATTCTGCTACAGAAACTTGACACGTTCTAGCTGTGTGACCTTGGGCAAGTCACTTAATCCTGATTGCCTCACATCCAGGACTATCTCCAGTTGTCCTGCTCTGTGTCTGGCCACTGGACCCAGATGGTTCTGGAGGACAAAATGAGGCTGGTGACTTAGCAGGGTAACCCTTCACTCAAATCCAATTCATGTGTTTATCATAGCATCACCTCCCCCAATGTTATGGTCTTCTTCAAGGAGCAAAGGACAAATATCTCTCAAATCCATCTTCTTCTCACAATGACCAACTTATTTCTGGCCCTCAACACATCTTCCCAACACTATTGCAGTGATCTTTTTCAAATCTCTAAGCCATAACTGCCAAGATAATTTTAACTTTAGTTCTGATCTTCTACTTAATAAACTCCAATGGTTCCCTATTTCATTTTGCCCAAAATGACTCCTCTGCCTTTTAAAACCCTTCACACAACCTGGCCCCAGACTGCCTTTACAAACTCATTATACATTATTCACCCTCATGAGTTCTGTAGTCCAGCCATTGACCTTTTGTTCCTCACACACAATATCATTCTCCACCTGGACATCCTCCAAGACTGGAATATATGCTCTCTGCCCTCATCTATACTCAATAAAACCCTTCAGTTCCTACTTTCTACAGAAAGTCTTCCTGATTCTCCCAACTAGTATTTTTCTTCCCTTACTACCTACCATTTTACCTTGTATTTATTCTGTATATACTTATGTAAGAGTAAGATTGAAACTACCTTAGTTCAGTTTTAATATCTTAACTAGGTAAGAAATTTTTTATTAAACCAAAAATTAGGATTGTGAACAAGGCATGAGTACCTCTTTGAATGACTCAAAGTCATCATGTGAGAGACTTTCTGAGGGAACAGCGATTCTAAGAGTCTGAATTTGAGAGGTTGGAGCATTTCCAGCAACCTTTGTGGAACAAAGGGAGAACTGGAATCTTGTCCAAGATGAATGATATCAAGGAGAATGATTAGTTCTAAAAGTATCTCTAAGAGGAAGATCCAGGCAGAGGGAAATCCCAAGAAAATGTCAGTGGTTAGCTCTTTCTCTACATTCCCCTTCTGATGTCTGGCAAGCCACAAACATTAATATATGTATTCTTTCATTACCTGTGTTTCTAGTGATCTGAATTTTCTCAACTTCTGAGAATACAGAGATTAATTTGAAACAGATATATTGTTTAGCATTGGGCAGAAAGTACAGCTCCTGCTTAGGTATTAGAAAATTTCCCAACAGGAGCCTCAGAGATATTAAGACAGAACTTACAACTTTTCAACTAAAACTCCCTAGGAGCAGGTAGGTGACTCAGTGGATAAAGCAGGGTCCCTGGAGTCAGAAGGAGCTGAGTTCAAGGTCTCAGGCACTTAATAATTACCTAGCTGTGTGATCTTGGGCAAGTCATTTAACCCCATTGCTTTGCAAAACCTAAATAAAATAAAATAAAATAAGGGGAAAAGCAAAGGATCTTAGGAGCTATTATATTTTGTTGTTCAGTCATTTCAATCATGTCCAACTTTTCATGACATCTGGAATTTCCTTGACAAAGATACCAGAGTGGCTTGCCTCCAGTTTATTTTACAAATGAGTCAAGTGACTTGCCTAGGATCACTTAGCTAATAAGTGCTTGATCCCAGATTTGAACTCAGGAAGCTTAGTCTTCCTGACTCTAAATCCGGCATTCTGTTATGTTGCTCCCATGCTTAAAATGAACTAATTATTTTAACAAGAGTGGTACATTTCATCTTTCCTTTATTTCCTTCTTTTTGTTTCTTCCGCCTTTTCTTCCTTATTACCTTATATTTCTATTTACCTTTGCTTATATGTTGTTTCCCTCAAGAAAATATAAATCGAGAGTATGCGCTTTTCAATTTTTGTCAAGAGAACCTAATATTGTACTTGGCAAAGTGCTTAAATAAATGCTCCCCAATTGATTTGCAGAACAAGAAGACGGAGTTGTCAATTACCTTTTGGTTTGTTCTAGGGAGCAATTCACTCCTGCTTTAAGCAGGCAGAGTTTTCTTTCAGTCTGCTCCCCCCAAAGGGTTTGATTTTCTCTTTTTAAAGCACTCACATTCACCTCTTCACCTTCTCTAAGGGGAATTGATATTGTTTTCAAGTCCAGAGCAGGCTGATAGCTGTCTATCTCCCATAGTAAAGGGAAAAAAAATGTGGAGAGTGTGGGAGAGGGGAAGAGAAGGAAGTCGCGAATCTCTAAGTCTTACCAAAAAATCCCACTCTAGCTCCTCAATCAGTTCTGGCATACCCTGTAATGTCCGTTCCTGGTTTCTGGGGTTCCTCTCTCTTATGGCTATCATAAATATGATAATTCAATAATTATTGATGTTTTTCTTTTTAAAAATTAATTTTACAAATATCCAACTGAATAACACTATAGACAAAAACAGAATAAACAATCATATTTGAAACTTAGAATCCATATATAGCTTTTGAAAAAATTATATTTTTAGGGGTGGCTAGGTGGCGCAGTGGATAGAGCACTGGCCTTGGAGTCAGGAGTACCTGGGTTCAAATCCGACCTCGAGACACTTAATAATTGCCTAGCTGTGTGGCCTTGGGCAAGCCACTTAACCCCATTGCCTTGCAAAAATCTAAAAAAAAGTTATTTATTAAATTTAACACAGTATTTCCAATAGTACTCTATTTATGTGGGTTTCTAAACTTTCTCCTGTGGATTTTAAATCATTCATTGAAGCTCTTTACTTTCATTTTGCTCTTTTTGCATCATTAACATTACACTTCTAAACTGTTCCTCCTCTTCACCAAAGTAAAACATCCCCTCTCTCCTATAATAAATTAGAGTAAAGTAAAAAAGATTCTCATACTAGTTTGAAAATGTATGTCTCAGGGGCGGCTAGGTGGTGTAGTGGATAAAGCACCGACCCTGGAGTCACAAGTACTTGGGTTCAAATCCGGTCTCAGACACTTAATAATGCCTAGCTGTGTGGCCTTGGGCAAGCCACTTAACCCTTTTGCCTTGCAAAAAAACCTAAAAAAAAAAAAAAAGAAAGAAAATGTTTGTCTCATTCTACACCTATATCTGCACCTAATACCTCAGATAACACTGAGAAGCATGATTCTTGGAAGATTCTTGGAATCATCATTGATTATTACATTGATCTGAATTGTGTTTTCCTTTATAATACTGTCAGCATATACATTGTTCTTTTGGTTCTGTTTGAAAAAGAGTTACTATAAATATTTTTGTACATATGTATCTAGTTCCCTTCTTTTTGATTTCTTTGGTTTAGACCTTATAATATTATCATTGGGTTAAAGGAGATACACAATTTAATGACTTTTGGGGTAGAGTTCCCTAATTGCTTTTCAGAATCACTTCATAAATTCACAAATATAGCCCCTTCAACAATTGCCATTTTCCATTTTTGTCATCTTTTCCAACCTGTACTTTGCAACTCAAAGTAATTTTTCATTTGCTTTTTATTGACCTTGGCTTTTTAAAAAATTTCTATTAGAGTGTATATATCTTAGATTTCAGACCTGAAAATATTTTTTTCTTATTTAACTATTTCCCTTCTAATTCTTAATACATTTTGTTTGTATAAAACCTATTCAATTTTTTTATACTCAGAATTCTAATCATTTTATCTTTTATTAGCATTACAACCCCTTGTTGATTAAGAACACTCACGCTTTCAATAGTTGTAAAAGATAACTCATTCCCTTCTCCTAAAATCACAGATTCATCTTAGTGTGAAATATGGTATGAAATGTTGGTCTAAATCTAATCTCAAATACCTTTTGAATTTTTATAGTAGTTTTTTTAATTTATGAGACCTTTCTCCAGAGTTGATATTCTTAGCTTTTTTTAACATTACTAAATTTTTTTGCTTCTAGCTCTTGAGTACAAAATCTATTCCACCAATCAGCTTTTCCTTTCTTTTTTTATTAGTATCAAATAATTTTGACAATTATTGCTTTTTTTGAAATTTCTTACTTTAGGCCCCTTTCTCCCTCAAATTTTTTACTTGGGATTCTAAACTTGTTTTTCCTGTAAATGAAGTTTATCATTTTGTATAATTCTATATAATAATGATGTGGTAGTTCTGTAAATTAATTTTAATAGTAGTATCACATTCATCATATTAGATTGGCCCAGTCAAGAACAGTTAATATTGCAATTATTTGTTTCTATAAAGGATATTTTGTAATTATATAAATAATTTTTATGTTTATGTTGGTAAGTAGCTTTCCAGATATTTTATACATAATTTATTTTAAATAAAATTTATTTTTCTCTTTCTACTGGGTTTATTGGAAATAGGCAATTTGGTCAATGATTTAGTTTATAAGCTATATTTTTACCTATCTTTTCTATTGTCATTTGGACCTCATCATATTATCTGCAAAAAAATGATCATTAATTTTTGTTTTTCTGGGCTCGTTTCCTAAGTTTTTTCCCTTATTGATACATCTTGCATTTCAAAAGTAAATCAAATAATGGGGCAACAATGTACATCTTATTTTGTACCCTTGATCTTATAAGGTCTCTAATGTTTCTTCATTACAGATAATACCAGTTCTTGATTTTAGAATAATATATTTGTCATTTTTAATTTTTAATATCAATAGTTATTATAGTGTCTGTGGCTGAATTTGAACACAGGTCCTCCTGACTCTAGGGCTGGTACTCCATCCATTGCACTACCAAGCTACCCTATAAACAACATATTTTGAGATTCTGTGTCTCTCCTCTGTTTTATGGATGAGTTTATTCTATTCATATTTAGAGTTAAAATTATTGTATTTATATATAATATAATTTTATATTTTTTCCTTTTTACTTCCACATCTCTGTTTACAAAGAGGAATATGATCAATATTAATAATACATAATTAAAGTAGTCTGATTCTACTCTTTTAACTAAAGCAGATCTCAGTCATTGGTTCTTATTCTTTCTCTCCTTTTGGTCTTTTCACCCTTCAAAATTTAAGTAAATGTTATACTTTCCCCTTTCCTGGCCCTACATTTCTCCAAACAAAAACTACTGACCTGGAAAATAGATCCAGAAGATACATATATAAATATATAAAAATACATAGATGTAGATATAGATAATTAATATTTTAATATATAAACACAATTATATATATAATTTAATAATATTTTTTATTTTTAAAAATATAAATATATTTTATATATAATCAAATATATATAAATAAAAATAAATTTAATAAATATATAATAAGCCTGGCAAGACTTACATGGACTGATGCAAAGTGAGCAGAACCAAGATAACTTTGTAATAGCATCATTATAATAATTCATCAACTGTGAAAGACTTAGCTACTCTAGCAATTACATGATACACAACATTTATACCAAAGATAGAAGGGTATTTCAACATTAGGAAAACAATAAGTATAATGAAATATATCAAATTTATGTAAAAACAACCCCAGAGGAGTTAGGGGTAGAGCCAAGATTGCAACATTAAGTTAAAGAGCTTTTCCTGGAGCTTTTCCTGAAATAACTTTAAATGATGCCTCAAAACAGACTCTACAGTGGCAGAACCTACCAAGCAGAGTAAAACAAGTTCTCAAATCAAGATATCATGAAAGAACTTCAATAAAGGTCTGTCTCATATAGATAAAAGGGGGAGTATAGCCCAACATAGTCAGGAGAGTTGGAAAGCCAGTGGGAGACTCAGCCACTGCACAAGTGAGGTCCAGGCTCAGTAAGCCACTGGGTACAGCAGACCAGGAGTAAAGGTCTCATTCCCAGCTTGGAAGACAAAGTTTCAATTCTGGTGTAAAAGGCAGGATTGGTTTAGGTTATACTAATGCAGGGAACAAACCACTAGCATCAAAAATGCCATAGGCAAACCCTCCTGGTCCCAGCAGAAAAAGTTTGCCATTGTGCCTCTTTTGCCCCAGGAGAGAACTCAGTTATCAAAATGATCAAACAATCAAGCAAAAACAAAAATACTAACCATTAAAAGCTACTATTCTGATTGGGAAAATAAAAAACACCATCTCAGAAATTATGAAAAATTGACTGAAGAAAACAATAAGTGTAAAAGTAAAATTGGTCAAATGGAAAAAGAAATCAACTCTCTAAAAATAAAATTAACAAATTGGAAAAGAAAATATAAAAATTAATTGAAAGTAAAACCCTAAAAATTAGAATAAAACAGAAACTAAGGAGACTCCAAGATCCCATCAAACAAAACCAAAAGGCTGAAGAATAGAAGAAATGTAATGTCCTTCTAAGGAAAAACTACTGACCTGGAAAATAGATCCAGAAGAGATAATTTACAAATTATTAGTCTATCTGAAAAACCACAATCAGAAAAAGAACCTGGAAATTAATATGCAAAAAACTGTTCAAATGTCCAAGATAAAATAGTCCTTGAAAGAATACAATGACCCTCTAGAAAGAGATCCTAAAATAAAAACTCTAATATTATGACTAAATTTCAATTCTCAGTCAAAGGAGAAAATACCGCAAGCTGCCAAAAAGAAGCAATTTAAATACCAGGGAGCTACAGTCAGGATTACACAGAACTCATCAGCTTAAATATTAAAGGGTTGGAGGGCCTGGAATATGATACTCTAGAAGGCAAAGGAACTTGGATTACAACCAACAATCAACTATCCTGCAAAATTCATCATATTCTTTAAGAGGAAAAGATGGATTCTCAATAAAATAGAAGGCATTCAAACTTACCTGATTAAAAGAACAAAACTGAACAGAAAATTTGATCATTAAACATAAGACTCAAGAGATGCATAAAAGGGTAAATGGAAAGAAAAAAATGTTAGTCAATTTCATTGAAAAAAAAACTTAGTCAATAAGATTAAATACGAAGACAATATCTGTAACTTGAGAATTCTGTTTCTCTTAGGACAGTGGAAAGTAACATAATAAGACAAGAGGGTGTGGATATAAACTGATCATGATGTGATTTACTTCGCTTGTGAGGGGCACATATCTATTCGAACAGTTGGAGGGAGGGTATTTGGACTGAGGGGTGTGAGTATAAATTGATTATGATTTGTTGGTACCTTAGTGTGGATGTAGGTACAAATTGATCATAATGGTGATAATGCCTATGACTCTTGAGAACTGTACTTTTATCAGGAGAGTTGAAAGGTATATACTTTGACAAGAGGGTGGAGTACAAGGCAAGTACAAATTAAGTCATGAAAAAAGGATGATATTGGGGAAAAAGGAGGAGGCTTTAGAGGATAATTAACAGC
This sequence comes from Macrotis lagotis, assembly GCF_037893015.1. Taxonomy (NCBI): domain Eukaryota; kingdom Metazoa; phylum Chordata; class Mammalia; order Peramelemorphia; family Peramelidae; genus Macrotis; species Macrotis lagotis. The sequence goes on along the minus strand of NC_133662.1, from coordinate 2,191,076 downwards.
ACATAAAGAAGTACAAAGAACCTATTATATATTATAGTAGAGGGAGAGAAGGAAGACTGTAAACACTAAGTAAATTTTACTCTCAACAGATTTGTCTCAAAGAGGGAATTATATACATCTGATCCTACAGGGAAGTAGGAGGGACAGCGTGAGGCAGGTAACAATCAGAAGCAAAACAATGGTGAGGAGGGATAAGGGGAATAGGAGAAAGAAAAGTATAAATAGTAGGAAGATAGGATGGAGGGAAATAAAAAATTTTTGATGTTTTTCTCAAGAAATCCCTGCCTTCGTTCTAAGTCTTCTTTCATAATATACCTAAAATGGAAATATGTTAAACATGACTGTGCATTTACAACTGTATCAGATTGTTCACTGCCATGGGGAGTGGGGAGAGAAGGGAGGGTGGTAGAAAAATGTGGAACTCAAAAATTTATAAAAGCATGAAAGTTGAAAATTATCCTTGCATATAATTAGGAAAAAAAGGAGAAAAAAAGAAAAAAAATATGGAAAGAAAACATGAATTGATACAAAGTGAAATGAGAACACTGTACACAGGAAAAGCAATATTGTAAGATGATCTGCTGTGAAAAACTTAGCTATTATTAGCAATAAAATGATTCAAGAATATTTTTTTAAGGTTTTTGCAAGGCAAATGGGGTTAAGTGGCTTTCCCAAGGCCACACAGCTAGATAATTATTAAGTGTCTGAGACCAGATTTGAACCCAGGTACTCCTGACTCCAGGGCCGGTGTTTTATCCACTAAGCCACCTAGCCGCCCCGGTTCAAGAATATTTTGAAGGACTTATGATAAAAGGTGCTAATCATCACCAGAGAAAGAACTGATGGAGGCTGAATGTAGATACTTTATTTTCTTGGAAGTTTTTTTTGCCTGTGCCTTTTTTCCCATAGCATGACATACATAGAAATGTGCTTTTCATGACTATACATGTATAACATGTCAAATTGCTTGCTTTCTCAATGGGAGGGGGAGAGAATTTAAAATTCAAAATTTGAAAAATATTTTAAAATTGTTTTTTTACATGTATTTTAGAAAAAAAATGTTAAATAAAAAAATAAAAATAAAACCCCCACCCAATCATGTTTGTATTAATACAGAAAAAACTAAAAAGCACAGGAATAGAAGGGTCATTTTTAATATGATGAAACGTATATATTTTAAAACAAAAGTTGATGTTATTTGCAATGGATAAACACTGGAAGCATTCCCAATAAATTTAGGAGCAAATGCTCCTTTCCTTATATCTATAATTTGATATAGTTCTGTAAATGGTAATGAAAGCAATAAGCTAAGAAAATGAACTAATAAACATTAAAAGAGGAGAAAATGAAGCCTAGTTAGAAAATATAATTGTTGACTTAAAAACCCCAGAAAATCAGCAACACTGAAACAAAAGCTTTAGGATGAAGTATCAAGATGAAAAATCTGAGTCATAGTTAGGAGGTGGTGCCAAAACAATGGAATAATGGTTAAGGATTTACTTGAGTTCTCCCCTAAAGTCTTTTTTTTAGGTTTTTGCAAGGCAATGGGGTTAAGTGACTTGCCCAAGGTCACATAGCCAGGTAATTATTAAATGTCTGAGGCTGGATTTGAATTCAGGTCCTCCTGATTCCAGGGCTGGTGCTCCTATCCACTACACCACCTAGCCTCCCTCCCCTCAACTCTTATCGATACCTTTAAATAATGACTCTAAACAAATTCTAGAGAAGCAAAAATCACAAAAATACAGAATGAAATAATTTTCCAGTCCAAGACATCTTAAAAGGTTGTCAAGAAAGGACTGACACATTTGGGTGAGAGTGGTGCACAGTCTAGCTCAGGCTGTGCTAGGGCAGACCCAGCCCAGCAAATCAGGAGCAGGCCTTGGAAGCCACTGAATCAGTAGAGGCAGCAGGCACATCTGGAGGGTATCAAAGGAGGGTCAAACAATTGGTTAAAAAGAGATCACAAGGGTCTTTTTGCTTTGTTCATACTCATTTCCTGGTCACAGTCCAGGGTGGTCCCAAAGTGAGGAGTAGCACTAGCACACCAGAACTTGTGGTTCCAGTGTAGTATAGACCCTTGAAACAGTTCCATAGCAGAAAAAAGTGTTTGTGATCACTCACAGACCAGAGCACAGGCCAAAAAAGCAGTAAATGCATCTTTCTTTATATCATACCATCTTGGAAGAACTGAAAATGTACAAGTCCCTAGAAGAATCTCTGAAAACAGCAAATGCCTTAAAAAGCAGAACTGACTAAATGGAATAAGAGGCACAAAAATTCACTGAAGGTAAAAAAACCTTAAAAGATAGAATTTGTACAATGGAAAAGAAGGCACAAAAGTTCACTTTAGAAAATAATTCCTTAAAAGTTACAATTTAGCACATGGAATCTAATGACTTTATGAGAAATTGAGAAAAAATCCAAACTAAAAGAATGAAAAAGTAGAAGGCAATATGAAATATCTCATTGGAAAAGCAACAGACTGAGGAAAAATAGATCCAGAAGAGCTAATTTTAATATTATTGAACTATTTGAAAACCATGATCAAAAGAAGAGCCTAAACATTAGCATTCAAAAAATTATCAAGGAAAACTTCCCTGATATTCTAGAAGCTAAGGGAAAATTGATATTGAAAGAATCCATTCATCAACTCCTGAAAGAGATCCCAAAATGAAAATTCCCAGGAATATTATAGTCAAATTTCAGAACTCCTAGATTAAGAAGAAAATATTGTTAGTCATCAGGAAGAAACAATTCAAGTATCACAGAGCCACAATCAGAATAACACAAGATTTAGCAGTTTCCACATTAAGGGATCATAGGGCTTGGTATTGTGATATTCTGGAGGGCAAAGGAACTAGGATTACAACCAAGAATCTACCCAGAAAAACTGAGCATAATCCTTCAGGGGAAAAAAATGGACATATGAAATTGAAAATATTCAAATATTCTTTTTTGTTGTTGTTTTGTTTAGCAAGGAAATGGGGTCAAGTAATTTGCCCAAGGTCACACAGCTAGGTAATTATTGTCTGAGGTAAATCTGAACTCAGGTCCTTCTGACTTCAGGGCCAGTGCTGTATTCACTGCACCATCTAGCTACCCCTTTTCAAGGATTCTTGATGAAAAGGCTAGAGCTGAGTAGAAAATCTGACTTTCAAACTCAAGAGAAGTATAAAAAAAGGTATACAGGAAGGGAAATCATAAGGAACTTCATAATGCTATGTGTGAAGACACTTGTAACTCATTAACTTTCCTCACTTTAAAGAAATATATATATATATATATGTACATATATATATGTACATATATATATATATATATATATATATATAGGCAGGGGGCACAGGTGTGAGTTAAATATGGAGCTGTTATCTAAAAAAATAAAATTTAAATTAAGGGATAAAAGAGAAATATCCCATAGAATGGGATAAATGATCTCACATAAGAGAGAGAAAAATAAGCTTTTACAGTGGAGGGGAAATGGGGAGAGGTGAGGAAGTTGGAGAATCTTAATCTTATCAGAATAACATGCACACTCAATTGGTATTAGATATAGAAATCTTTCACACTGCACAGGAAAGTTAAAAAAAAGAAGGGGTTAATGGTTGAAGGTAAGGTAGATTGGGGGAAGGAGGAAGTCTAAAGCAAAACACCTTTGAGGAGGGACAGGGTGAAAGGAAAGGGAGAATAGAAATGGAAAATACAGTTAGCAATAGTAAATATGAAAAAAATTTTGAAGCAAATTTCTCTGACAAAGAACTTATTTCTCAAACATGTGGAGAACTGAATCAAATTTATAAAAATAAAAACCATTCCCCATCAAAAGATATGAACATTTTTCAGATAAGATAATCAAAACTGTTACCATATAAAATAATGTTTTAACTCAGTATTGGAGAAATGCAAATTAAAAGAATTCTGAGGTACTATCTCATATCTATTAGATTGAATAATAGATCAAATATGGAAAATGAGGAGATCTGCAAAAAATGAGATATAAATGCTCTGTAGGTGGAGTTGTGAAATGATTCAACCATTCTGTGGTGCAATTTGGAACTATTAAATTATAAAACCTTGCATATTCTTTGACCAAACAATACCACTACTAGGTCTGTATTCCAAAAGTTTTTTTTTTAATGGAAAAGTATCTATGTCCAAAAATATTTTAGTAGCTCCCTTCTAGTGGGAAAGAACTGAAAATTGGGGGGATGCATCAACTGGGGAATGGATGAACAAATTGTGATTACAAAGGAATGCTATTCTGCTATAAGAAATGATTAGCTGGATGCTCTCAGAAAAACCTGTAAAGACCAAGTGGAATGTACTGTGTATAAATATTTTAATCAATATTTTAAGAAGACTAGCAATGCAATGATCTAAGACAACTCTGAAGGACTTATGATAAAAAATGCTATCCATGCCCAGAGAAAAAACTGATGGTGCCTAAATACAGAAGAATATTGTTACTTTTATTCTTTATTATTCTTTTACTTTTTTTGTTCTATATTTCTTTCACAACTAACAATCATGGAAATGTTTTGTATGTATAACCTATAATTGAATCGAATCGAATCCTTAATGTGGGGAAGTGGGGAGGGAGGTAGGGAGATTATTTGGAACCCAAAAGTTTTAAAAATGAGGAAAATAAAATCTTATATAAATTAAAAAAGAACCAAAAAATAAAACCACAAAATTATCAGTATTTCTATAGCAATAACAAAATCAGGAAATAATAATAGAAATGTGGTCAATCTGTCAAGATAACTTAAAATCTTATAAAAATACTCTAAAGAAATAATTATGTAAGCAATTAGAAAGACAAGTCATTACTCATGGTTGGCACAAACCAATATAATTTTTAAAATGATTCTACTGAAACCAATTTACAGATTTGTTGATAGACTAAAGTATCTAGGGAATACATTATGGAGCTAGAAAATAAAAATAACCCAATCTATTTGGAGGGACCAAAGTATAGCACCTCAAAGGGAAAATAAAAATAAGAATGAAGGGGGAAAAAGTATTTCCATATCTAAAATACATTATGAAGCAGAAATCATCAAGAATATTTGATATTGACTAAGTTCTATATTCTAGGTAAGCAAGAATCATAAAAAATGAATTCAATAAACTTGAGAACATTAATTACTTGAGGAATAAAATTATTTGATTTGTCATAAATTAGATTTAAATAGATATCATATATTACAATATCAAAATGGATATGACACAGCTATTGCAAGGAGGAGTGTTCTTAACCAAAGGGCAGAAGCAATCACAAAGGATAAAGCAGATCTTTTTTGTTTACATGAAACTGAAAAGCTGTGAATGCATTGTATGTAGGGAATATACACAAATATATGACCAAGAATCATTCCCCTGTGAAGAGAACAAGTGATTCCTCAAAAGAAGAATTCCTGCTTATTAAGCATCATATGAAAAATTGCTCCAGGGGGATAGAATGTTGAAACCTAGAGTCAGGAAGACCTTAGTTCAAATTTGGCCTTAGATGTTTATTAGCTATGTGACCCTAGGCCTTAATTCTCTGGTTCTCACCTGTAAAATGGAAATAATAATAGTACCTACCACCCAGGGTTGTCGTGAGGATAAAATGAGAGGTACAAAAATTCTTGAAAGCAATATGGTATAATGTTTTTAAAAAGCAATAAATTGCACAATATCCTTTGATTTAGATATTCCAACTTCCACCAATACCCCATCCAGATTGAAGAGAGAAATTGTCCTCTATAAGCAAAAATAATCATAGCAACATTTTTTAGTAGTAGCAAAGATTTGGAAAAAATGTACATTGGATGGGGAATGATTAAATGATTTTTTTTTGTACAATGATGTAATAAAGTATTAATGTGCTCTAAGAAATGGCAAGTGTGAAGTCATTCATTGGAGAGGTATGAAAAGAGTCATATGAACTGATGAAAAAAAGTAAGTGGAGGCAGGAAAACAACATAAACAATGATTATTACAATGAAAACTACCCAAACTGAATGCTATGCACTTAGAATGACCAAGTTTAGTTTCATGAACATCTGAGAAAATGTGCCTTCCTCCCTTCACAACAGAGAAAGGTGTGATTACCAAGTATCAATCAATCAATCAAAAAAATTTACTAAGACTGTTCTGAAAATAAATAGTAAAATGATCTGAAAAAAGAATTTTAAAAAACAATAACTATCTAACAGCCACTTGAAAAGATGCTTCAAATCATGAATAATAAGAAAATTGCAATCAAACCAACCTTAAGGTTTCACTCCAAATACAATAAATTGGGAAAACTGAATAATGGGAACACTCAGTCTTGGCAGGGCTATGGGAAGCTGGACGTAGTAGGGCAATGTTGGCTAGAACTATGAATTGGTGCAATCATTTTGTCATACAATTTAGAATGATGCAATTAAAGTGACTAAAATGTCAATGCTTTTTGACCATTCCACTTCTAGTCCCAATGACCCTGAAGAGACCATTGATAAAAAAGAAATTCCTCTCATACACCAAGATGTATTCCTATAACAGCATTTTTTGAGATAACAATGAATTCAAAACAAAATAGATGGTTATTGAATTAAATAAATTGTGACCTAAGAATGAAATTGAATATGCCGTAAGAAATAAGGAATATGATAGGACATATATAAAATGATGCAGAGTATAGAAAACAATATGCATGCTAAGTAAGACATAAATGAAAAGAGCAATTATTAAAATGTCAAAAGTGAATGTTGCAAAATTACAAAGATGAAAACATGACCCCAAAGAAGAGAAATGGAAAGACATCCCTACCTCTCTCCTTTCAAAGGGGAGGAAAGATTCATGAATGTGAAAAATTGCACACATTTTCAGACTTTTTTTCAATGTTTTGATTTGAAAAAATCTTTGTCTAGTTTCACCTTCTTAGAACAAGAAAAAAAGTAAAGATAGGGTTTGGGATAGAGGATAATATTTGAGCTGGGTTCCAAATTCCTTGAGTAAGGAGGGAGTCCGAACTGAGAACCAGGAGAGAACCATCACCATGATCTAAATTCTGAGTGTGGAATATCACATACACTGTGAGACAGTCTTTGTTGTAGACTATTTTTAGTGACTGTTTTTTCCCTTATCTTTTAAAATTTTTGTTAAAAGTCTGGATCATAATGAGAGAGTGAGATATATATGATGTAATGACAAAATGAGTTTTTTAAATTGCAATTTTTTGGGGAAAATCTTACATTTTAATAAATATACTTTACATTTGTTTAATGCTGAATTTGCATGTTCAATGGCCGACAGAACAAATCTGTATCATAAGATTAAGCAGACGAATGATGATAGTGACAGATTTTGCCTTCATAGAAATTCAATATGCATCAACCAAAATCTGTTTGCTTGTGTATGCATATTATTCCTTTACTGCATTTCTCATCATATCCTAAGTTGGAGTCAATTTGTCTACACTGAAACCTTCTATATGTAGTATCTCCACTATTAGAAAAAAAACTTCTTAAAAGCAAGGAATGTCTATTTCTTTCTTTTTTTTTATTTAGATTTTTCAAGGCAATGGGGTTAAGTGGCTTGGCCAAGGCCACATGGCTAGGTAATTATTAAGTGTCTGAGGTCAGATTTGAACCCGGGTACCTCCTGACTCCAAGGCCAGTGCTCTATCCACTGCACCACCTAGCCACCCCAGGAATATCTATTTCAATCTCAACTTAGCCCAGTGCTTTTTTTATATAGTAAATACTTAAAAGTTTCCTTTTTTCTTGTTTTTTGTTGACTTTTTAATTTGAATTTGTTTTCATTAAAAAGTATTGTTTCCATTAGACTTAAAGTAAAAAAAAACCATCCAATAATTTTGACAATTGCTTTATCAACTCCTCTTTATGTCTCCAGGGAGATCTTGTGCTGCTTGTTGAGAGGTTGGAAGGATTTTCAATATCATTCAAAGTGTTCATCAAATGACTTGCTTTGAAATAAAGTATCTTTAATTCAAATTATTGGGGCAAGAACTATTTAACAAAAACTGTTGAGAAAATGGAAATCTGGCAGAGAGTAAGTATAGAATAATATCTCAAATACTATACAAAGGTAAGCTCCAAGCCAGTATATGACTTAAAAGGCAACGTATTAGAGGAGCAAGGAAGAAGTTATACGTCAAGATCTAGGGATAGGGGAAGAGAAAAGATAAAAGATATGATAAGATAAAAGAAATGATAAAAAGATACAGATGATCACAGGAGGTAGAGTGAACAACTGAGTACATAAAATTAGGACAAACAAAACCAATGCAACTAAAATGAGAAGGCAGATGGGGAGAAATCATTGTAGTAAAAAGGTCTCATATCTAAGATATTTAAGGGAACTAATTCAAATTTCCAAAAATAAGAATTATTCCCCAATTGACCATTTGGCTAAAATATATTAACAGGCAGTTTTCAGTGGAAGAAATCCAAGCTATCGAGAATCAAATAAAAAATTTTCCATATAACTAATAATTAGAGAAGTGCAAAATAAAAGACCTCTAGGGATTTCACAACCCTGAGACAGGTCAACTTGACAAAAAAGGAAAATTAAAAATGCTGGAAGAGTTGTGGGAAAACAGGTATATTAATACACTGTTGGCAGAACTGTGAATGAGTCTAAGTCATTCTGGAGAGCACTGTAGAACTATGCCCAAAAATTATTAAACTGTGCACAATCTTTTTAAAATATTACATTTTTCACCAATTAAATATAAAAACAATTTTTAAGATTCACTGTTTTTTTAAATTGTAAATTCCAAATTCTGTCCCTCCATCCCTCCTTACCCTCTTCCCTAAAATGGTAAATAATCTGATATAGGTTACACATATGCAATCATATAAAACATTTCCATATTAGACATTTTGCACAAGACAACTTTTTAAACAAAAATCTATATTCAGACAACAATAATTCTTTCTCTGGATGTGGACAAAGGACTCATCATGAGTCCTTTGGGATTGTCTTGGATCATTGTATTACTGAGAATAGTTAAGTCATTCACAGTTCTTCATTGTACAATATTACTGTTGCTATGTACAATGTTATTTTGGCTCTGCTCTCTGTATTCTTTACCAGTTCATATAAGTCTTTCCAGGTTTTTCAAAAATCTTCTTGCTTCTTATTACATTACAATTATATGCTAATCAGCTGTTTCTCAATTTATGGAAATCCTCTTGTTTTCCAAATCCTTAGTCAACACAAGATGAGCTGCTATAAATATTTTTTTTGTACAAATAAGTTCTTTTCCCTTTTTTAAAAAAAATCCTTTTTTTGTTATAGGTTTAACAGAAGTATTGCTTAATCAAGGAGAATGTAATTTTATAGTCCTTGTGCAGATTTCCAATTTGATCTTCATAATGACTGGATCATTGATAACTCTACCAATGGTGCATTAGTGTTCCATTTTCCCCATATTCCCTCCAACATTACTTTTTTTTTTGGTCATATTAACCAATCTGATAGATACGAGGTAGTATCTCAGAGTTGTTTTGATTTGCATTTCTCTACTCAGTAGGGATTTAGAGAATTTTTTTCAGATGATTATAAATGGCTTTATCTAAAAACAGCCAGTTTATATCCTTTGACCATTTATCAAATTAAGGAATAGCTTACATTCTAATAAATTGGCTCAACTCTCTATAAATTTGAGAAATAAGGTCCATTAGAGACACTTCCTGTAAAAATTCCCCCCTCCCACTCCCCCCGCTTTCCTTCTAATTTTGGTTGGTTTGCATAAAAATTTAAATTTTATATAATCAAAATTATTTTTTTTGCATCTTATAATGCTCTCTATCTTTAGTCCCAAATTTTTCTTTCCTTCTCAGATCTGACAGGTAAACTATTCCATACTTTCCTAATTTGGCTATAATGTCTCCATTAATGTGTAAATCATATACCCCTTTTTTTGCCTTAACTTGGTTTATGGCGTGAGTAACAGGTCTATATCTAGTTTCCGTCATAACTGTTTCTGAGTTTTCCCAACAGTTTTTTATCAAATAATTATTTTTAACTCAAAAGTTTGGCTCTAAATTGCTATGCTATTGTGCACCTAATCTATTTCACTGATCTACCACCCTATTTTTTTTAAGGTTTTTGCAAGGCAAATGGGGTTGCCCAAGGCCACACAGCTAGGTAATTTTAAGTGTCTGAGATCGGATTTGAACTCAGGTCCTCCTGACTGCAGGGCCCGTGCTCTATCTACTGTGCCACCTAGCAGCCCCCGTACCTATGCTCTATTTCTTAATCAGTATCAAGTGGTTTTGATACTTACTGCTTTATAATATAGTTTGAGATCTGGTATATCTAGGTTACCTTCCTTCATGTTTTATTTTCATTGATTTCCTTCATATTCTTGGCTTTTTGTTCTTCCATATTAATTTTATTACCTTATCTAACTGTAGAAAATAATTTTTTGTTAATTTGGTAAGGCACCTGAATAAGTTCATTAATTTAGGCAGAATTATTATTTTTATTACATTGGTTCAGCTTACTCATGAACAATTAATATTTTTCCATTTGTTTAGGACTTACTTTCTATGAAATGTGTTTTGTGTTCATATATTTCCTAAGCAGATAGACTCTCAAATATTTTATATTGTTTACAGCTATTTTAAATGTAATTTCTCTTTCAAATTCTTGCTACTGGACTTTGCTAGTTATATATAAAAATGTTGATGATTTAGAGGGATTAATTTTATATCCTGCAACTTTGCTAAATTTGTTATTTCAATTAGGTTTTAAATAGATGTCATCTGCAGAGTGATTTTTTTGTTTCCTTATTGCCTGTTCCAATTCCTTTAATTTCTTTTTCTTCTCTTATTGTTAAAGCTAACATTTCTAGTACAATATTGAATAATAGTGATGAGAATGATATCTATGCATTCCTATTCTTATTGGCAAGGTTTTTTTTTTAACAATGCCCATCACAGACAATGCTTGCTGATGGTTTTAGATCAATATTTATCATTTTGAGGTAAGCTCTATTCCTAACTCTCCAGTGCTCTTAGTAGGAATTAGAGTTGTATTTTGTATTTCTGTGCTATTGATATGGTCAATTAAGTCTAGTTTTCCTGATATTGAACCAGCCTTACATCCCTAGAATAAATCATACCTAGCCATAGTATATCATTCTTTTATTTTGTTGTAATCTCCTTGCTGATATTTTATTTAAAATTTCTCCTGCCCTGTCCCAGGGGTGGGGTCAGTCTTCTGGTTTGTTAGAAGTCAGGGTCAGTTGGTTCTTTTCCTTCATTATCAAAGACCACCAAAGTGACATCACTATGTTTGAAACAAATTACAGTGTGTCCTACTATGGCTGATCAGACCAATACAAGCTTGGAATGTTCTACCACAGCTTGAGCACAAATAGTCTATGTGAATACCTGAGGTGGGTACTCTAAATTTACGGATATCACGTTTCCTTTGAGCTGCTTCAATTCTGCCTTCCCCATAAGAGTGCAGCCCCCTCACTGATGAGGGCACATCATGCTGGGCAGTCCTGTGCCAGTGTCTCCCATGCTGTATAATCAATTCTAAAAGTTCTTCAATGAGACCTTCAGGTATTACAGTATATCCCTTCTTCTAACCCCAATGTGAGCTCTGTGTGAGAGTTCTTCGTAAAACAGTTTTTTTGGCAAGTGTACACCAGGCACTTTAACAATATCAACAGTCCATCATAGTTGTACTCTTTGTAGTAATGTTGGAATGCTTGGCATTTTTTTAAAGTTTTTTTTTCAAGGCAATGGGGTTAAGTGGCTTGCCCAAAGCCACACAGCTAGGTAATCATTAAGTGTCTGAGGCCACAGTTGAACTCAGGTCCTCCTGGCTCCAGGGTCGTTGCTATCTCTATTCACCGCACCATTTAGCTGCCTCATGCTTGGCATTTTAACTCGAGAGGACCTCAGTGTCTGGTCTTCAACTGCCAGGTTACTTTCACAATCTTATCTTCACAACAATTTAAATGTAAGCGATTCAGTTTTCTGACATGTCTCTGGGAGACTGTCCAGGTTTCAAAGGCATATAACAATGAGATCACTACAATGGCTCTGTAGGACCTTTAGTTTGGGGTCAGTCTAATAATTCTCTCCCAGGCCTTCTTTTGGTGCCTCCCAAATACTGAGCTAGCTCTAGAAATGACACTGCCAAAGTAAGTGAACTTGTCCACAGCACTCAAAACTTCTCCATTTGCTATAATCAATGGTTCCGCATATGGATGGTGTGATTCTGGCTGATGGAGCACCTTTTTCTTGGGGTTGTTAGACCAAAATTAGCACAAGCAGCACAAAATCAATCCATACTTTGTCGTATCTCAGCTTCAGAGACTGCATTGAGTACAGAATCGTTTCTCCGCTGAAAGCAGCAGTGGAATTTAGCAGCCCCCTTGGTGACTGAGCGGCCCTTTTAAGGATTGCAATGCCCACCTCCCAATTCGAGGAAGGGGCTAGAAAAGTTACCCTAAAAATTTTCTGCTTACCCAACCCTAGCCTAATTACCATGGCAGGTGGGGAATCCCACAGTGAGGTGGCGACAACAAAAACTTCTACACAAGATCCAACAGACCTGAAAGACTAACCACTCTTGTTGCAAAAGAATTCAGCAAGTATGTATTCAAATATCAGCCCTGAGTGAAACAAGGCTGGCAAATGAAGGCCAGCTTACTGAAGTCAGAGCTGGATATACATTTTTGTGGAGTGGTCACAGTGAAGGGGAATGCCGTGAAGCTGGGGTAGGCTTTGCAATCAAAACTCATCTAGTCAACATTCTTCAATGTCTGCCAAAAGGAGTGAATGACAGGCTCATGACAATGAGATTGCCACTTCCAGGGGAAATGCTATGCCCACCATCATCAGTGCCTATTTCCCATCATGATGAACACTGATGAAGTTAAAGAAAAAAAAATTTTGAAGGAGGCAAGGACTCACTGCTGGTTGGTGGGGGTTCACTTGGTGGCCTCAATATATTGCTGGTTTGGTATTGCTGATTTGCCTCTAGGGCTGCTGGGTTGCACAGAAACAGGGCCTCATTGATGGTCTACCCTGGAATTCAGTCTTGCTACTGACACCCTGCACTGTAGCCTGCCAACCCAGCTCCCCTCCCACCCCAGTGAGACAGACCTTTCCTGCTGTGTGTGATTAATGTGTTTTTCTGCTGCTAAATCACTTCTGAGGTATTTTTCAAGATTGTTTGGAAGAGTATTTGGGAAGGCTCTAGGGAGCTCCTTCCTTACTCTACCATCTTGTCCCAAGAATGTGCATTCTCTTTGACATAGCAATACCACTACTAGGTCTATCTTCCTGGAGAGATCAAAGAGAGAGGATACATTAAGCTCTGGTTTTTCAGGGACAAAGAATTATAAACACTGTAACCATCGATTGGTGAACAACTGAACAAGTTAAAGTTTATGAATATGATGGTATACTAATCAAAGGAGTAATTTCAGAGATGCCTGGGAAAGTTTATAAGAACTGATGTTGATGAAATGAGTAGAACTAGAGGAAGACTTTATTGTTTAATAAAAAAAAATATTGTAGTAATGGTCAACTTTGAAAGACTCAGGATTTCTGATCATCATGAGCACTAACCATGATTCCAAAGGACTCATGAAATAGGATTCTAATCTCGATACATTTGGGGCATGTAATAAATTTGGGGAATTCATTATTCTTGACTCTAAATATTTGTAATAGAAATTTTTTCTTTTTTGACTTCTCACTACTGAATAGGAGAGAAAGTGGGAGACATAAAATGTGTTTAACTGACATCTTTTATGTTCCAAAAGATAATTTTTAATTTGGCCATAATGAAAATGTACATAGGTATCATGGAATATTATGTTTTTGCCCCTTAATGAATACTTATTGACTATCATGATTTTCAATTACTAGAAGATTTTTGATTTTTAGAATTACATGCTAACTTTTTACAGTCTTAATTTGGTTTTGAATCCAGTGTACTACAAATAGATTTTCTTTTTCTAGTGACTGTATTCAAATTTCTAGTTAACTGTATCAAACATTTCCATACCAATCTGAATTTTCTTTTAAGCACTCAACAATGAACAATTTTTCACAGCATTTAAAGACCAGCATGACTTTCTAGTTGTATAAAGAGGGTAGAAAAGGGACAACATTGCTTTCCTTTGCTTTTATAAATAATTTCAAGAGTGACAAATAAGAATGAAAATAGTTCATCTCAATTTAAAACTTCTTAGTACCAATAGAAATCATTTTTGAACAAAGATGATATTTATAATATGACCATCATAAATATGTATCTCAATTTTATTGTTTCCAATAATGGTGATATTCAGTGGTACCAAATACAAAATAGACAAAGTTTCAAATAGTGTTTGCCTTCCTGATTTGTTTACATCCATAAATAATTATGTTTATCCTTCATTTTCGAAGAAGATCACTACATCAGGGGGTGATACTATGACAAGCACATGAACTGGATTTGAGTGAGGGGGTGCTGTGCTAAGTCACCAGCCTCATTTTCTCCTCTAGAGCCATCTGGATCCAATGGCCAGATATGAATCAGGACGACTGAGACAGCCCTGGATGCTGAGCAATTAAGGTTAAGTAACTTGCCCAAGGTCACACAGCTAGTAGGTGTCAAGAAGCTGCATTCAAACCCCCATCCTCCTGATTCTAAAGTCAGTGTCTAGCCATACCACCATCTAGCTGCCCTACATCCATCAAGAGTTAATGTATGTGTAAAAGATAAAAGTACAACTATTTGTGTAGGTAAAGGTTCTAAGAAACTTTTTTTTTAAACAAAGGTAAAAGTTCTAGAAATTGCTACATGATTTGTACTCTATATCACACTCAACTTTATAGATATTTTGTTTGATATTAAAAATATAATTCAAGAAGAAACAATTTACTTAAGTTTTAATGTTGTTCCATTTTTACTAATCAACATATAAAGGACAAAAGAGAATCTTTCCTTCTCTGTTCTGGGTCCTGGAAGACATTTTAAGATATTTAAGGGTCTTCATTACAACACAGGAGAGTGACATTTCCCAATATAATTAAATTATGCCACAGAGAGAGGAATTTTATGACATTAAATAAAGTTACTCTTTTAAAAAGCACTATTAGAAGGTGTCCCTTGTTGTACCCCATGATGTGCTGTGCCCTAGGCAGCAGCCTACCTTGCCTAACTCCTGCTCACTGAAACAAAGTACCTGTGCGACTGGACAGTGGTGATGAAGAAGGTGAATATTACTGAAATTAGCAGCCCAATGTCCAGTCCCAAGAAGATCACCGACAGAAATGTCACTATCCAAATCACCTTGGAGGAAAGGAAGAGGGAGGAAGGAAGACCATGAGGAAAATATGACATAGATAATCATGTATAACACCTCCCACCATATCTTATAGACTCAACGAATCTATAAGGAACTGGACCTACCTTAGATGTCCATGTAGTATAAATTCTTTATATTACTTTGGTCAGAGAAGTGAATTTACTTACCTATCCCAAGTTTTAGTATTAATAAGAGACAAAGTTAGGATTAGAATCTGGTCTCTTGACACCTCATCTATTGATCCCTCCATTGTGATGAGTCTCCTATGAAGGCCAGACATCCTTGAAGTTCAGAAGAACTGGGCTTATGTAGTGATATGATTGAGGGCATGCATCTCAGTTCCTCCAAGTCATAAAATGATACACTAGATTTGCTCATTGGCATCAGAGTAATTTTCACCGAGGGAGTTTCCAACAACAGTGAAATCACATAGATCCAGGTCAACAAAACCTGAAACTGCAATATGTTGCTGCTCCTGCAAATAATTCTTAGTCTTGTGCTAGAAAATAACTTTCCATAAATACTCAGTGTAACTCTGTCTTACTCCTTTATTTCTCTGGTTCTCCTGTCTCTCTTTGCACTTTCTTTCCTTCTCTATTTCCTTTTGGTGAAAAGTTAACAACTCAGGCAGCACAATGTGAAAAAAGGAACAATGAATGTGCAGTCAGAAGATGTTGGCTAAGATCCCTGCTTGGCCTCTAGTCAGCTGTAGGAACTTGGTCAAATTACTTGACCTCTCTCTTATGTGCAAATGGAGGACTTTGGATTAAGAGCCCTCTGAAAATCTTTCTAATTCTAAGATGAGATAAGCATACCTTTCTGGACATTTATATTGTCAAGGTATGAAAAGCACTTTCCCCAAACCTACCTTGTGAGGTAGATAATTTAGGTAGCCATGTAGGATTTAAAGCTGGAAAAGATCATATAGTTTAATATCCTTAGCTAACAAACGCAAAACAGGTCCAGAGAGATCATAAGGATCCCACAAGGTCATATAGACAAGACTGTAGTAGGATTTGAACTCGAGTCCTTTGATTTTTAAATTCAATGCAACTTCTCACAATACCCAAAAATCTACAATCATGGCACTGCAGCCTAGGGTTTCAGTGAGGGTTGAAGCTAGGGCAGAGTGTACCAGGTAGATAATATATTAGTCAGTGTACTCCCGGCCTCACTCTTACAAACATGTTCTCTTGGAAACATGTCTTACATACACTGGAATGTGGATACCCTGATTAAATATGAACATTTGTAGAAGTCATCTGTGTCCTATCAGACTGGTTAAAATGACAAAGAAGGAAAATTATCATTGTTGCAGGGGGATGTGGTAAAACTGGGACACTAATGCATTACTAATAGAATTCTGAACTAATCTAAACATTTGGGAAAGTAATTTGGAACTTTGCCCAAAGAGCAATAAAATTGTACATAACCTTTGATCCAGTAATACTACTACCACTAACACCACTAGGTTTGTATCCCTAAGAGATCATAATGAAAGGAAAAAGACCCATAAGTACAAAATATTATAGCAGCTCTTTTTGTAGTGGCAAAGAATTGGGGAATGGCTGAATCAATTGTGGTATATGAATGTGATGGAATACTATTCTGGAAGAAATCATCAATGGACAGACTTCAGAAAGGCCTGGAAAGACTTACATGAACTGATGCTGAGTGAAGTGAGCAGAATCATGAGAACATTGGATACATCAACACAATATTCTATGATGAATAACTATGATAGACTTAGTTCTCAGAAATGATCAAAGACAATTCTAAAGGACTTGTAATAAAAAATACCATCCAGATCCAGAGAAGGAACTATGGAGTCTGAAGGCAGAGCAAAGCATATGTTCACAGTTTTTTAAATTTTTCTATGTTTTGTTTTTTTTCCCTCCTATGGTTTTTTCCCTTTTGTCTGATTCTTCTTTCACAACATGGCTAATATGGAAAGGTGTTTAACATAGTTATATATGTATAAACTATATCAGATTACTCATTGTCAAGGAGAGGGGTGAAGGAAAGGAGAGAGGAAGAAAAATGTGGAACTTGAAATCTTACCAAAAAATGTTGAATACTATTTTTGCATGCAGCTGGAATAAATAAAATTAAGTTTATATTTTAAAAAAGTTGTGTGTGGGGGGCGGAACCAAGATGGTGGATTGAAGGTAGCATTTCCGAGGAGCTCCTATTCCCCCAAACTCCAGAAAAATAAATGAGGGCTCCAGCCAAAATTTATTGGGGCACAACCCATAGAAAGACTGAGTGATACATTTTCCCAGTCCACGATACCTTAAAAGTTCCCCTGGAAAGGTGTGTTTCACCAGAATGAAGAGGGGGGAGGAATTGGGAAAAAAGCCATGGTCACAGCCCAGCCCAGCCCAGCCCAGCCCAGAGATCACTGGCAACAGCTTGAAAGGGCGGGGAGAGACCTCTGCTGCACCTGGATGAGTGTGGAGTGAGGAGCAATGGCTGCACAATCTGCAATGATAATGGAGAAAGCAGCTTGCACCCCCAGAGACTGTAAGGGAAGTCTGGAGAGATTTCTCTACTCTCCCAAGGGTAGGACTCTGCTGTTTGCCTACACTCAGATACTGCAGTTTGGGCTTCCATACTAAATAAGCAAGCTGGATCCCTCCTTATAGCCCCAGGGCAGAAGGCAGTGCTGTGGTCATCAACATATCAAAGCACAGACTAGAGAGCATAGGACCTTGGAGGATTAAAGGTCCCAGTGGGGTGTCCCCCCAAAAAAACAACCCCAAAGCCTTGGAAGTGCTGTAAATTAGTCTTGGGCTGAGGAAATGAGTAAACAACAGGAAAAAGAAGAATCTGACCATAGAGAATAACTTTAGTCCCATGAAAGATCAAAACACATACTCAGATGATGACAAAATCAAGGCTTCCATATCCAAAACTTCCAAGAGAAATAGAAAATGGGCTCAGACTATGGATGAGTTCAAAAAATAATTTGAAAAGCAAGGGAAATGGAAGAAAAGTTGGGAGGAGAAATGAGAGAGATGCAGGAAAATCATGAAAACCAAATCAAAAGCTTGGTGAAAGATACAAAAAAATACTGAAGAAAATAATATGTTAAAAACCAGTTTAGGCCTGATGGAAAAAGCAAAACAAAAGGCAAATGAGGAGAAGAATGCCTTAAAAAGCAGAATTGGCTAGCTGGAAAAGGAGATAAAAAAAGCTCTCTGAAGAAAATAACTCCTTCAAATGCAGAATGGAACTAAAGGAAGCTGATGACTTTGCAAGAAATAAAACTATTCCAAAAAAGCCCCAAACTAGAAGAAAATGTGAAATATCTCATTGGAAAAACAACTGACCTGGAAAACAGATCCAAAAGAAATCATTTAAAAATTATTGGGCTATCTGAAAGCCAGGAGAACAGCCTAGACTTCATTTTTCAAGAAAAAATACAGCAAAATCACCCTGAGATCCTAGAAACTGAGGGTAAAATAGAAATCAAGAGAATTCACCAGTCACCCCCTGATTATAGCCAAATTCCAAAACTCCCAAAACAAAGAGAAAATTCTAAAAGCTGCCAAAAACAAACAATTCAGCTACCAAGGCTCCACAGTCAGGATTATACAGGATCTGGCAGCATCTACATTAAGGGCTCATAGGGACTGGAATGTGATATTCCAGAAGGCAAAAGATTTTGGTTTATAACCGAGAATCAACTACCCAGCAAAACTGAACAACCTCTTTCAGGGGAAAAGATGGGCTTTCAATGAAACAGGGGACTTTCAAACTTTCCTATTGAGATAACCAGAGCTGAACAGAAAGTTTGATCTCCAAGTACAGGGAGTGGAAGACAGGGACTAACTATGAGGAACTTGATGATATTGAACTGTTTGTATTCCTGCACAGCAAGAAGATATTGATAACTCATATGAACTTTCTCATTTATAAGAGCTGTTAGAAGGAACATATATAGATAGGACGTAGGAAGGAGTGGAATACAATGGTATGATGTGGTAAAGGGATGGAGTCAGTGGGTGATAGATGAAAGTACAGGGAGGAAGGAAAAGGAGATGAAGAAGAAGCTGAGAGATTTCACATAACAGTCAAGAAAAAGCTTTTTCAGTGGAGTGGAGGGGGTGAAGGCAAGGGGGAATGGGTGAGCCTTCATTCTTATTGGAAATGGCTCAGGGAGGAAATGACATACACACTTAATAGGGTGAGGAAATCTATCTTGCTCTGGAGAAGGATGGGAGGAAAGGGATGGGATGAGGAGGAATGGGGGGAGGGAAGGGGGGATAGGTAATTGAAGAGAGGGAAGATCGAGGGAGAGGGTACTCAGATTCAACACACTTTGGGGTTTTTTTTGTTTTTTTTTATTTTTTTTCACAATTTTTATTTAAGGGGCATTGGGGTTAAGTGACTTGTACAAGGTCACACAGCTAGGTAATTAGTAAATGTCTGAGGTCTGTTTTGAACTCAGGTTCTCCTGACTTCAGGGCCAATGTTCTATCCACTGTACCACCTAGCTGCTCAATCAACACACTTTTGGACAGGGCCAGGATGAAAGGAGAGAGAGAATAGAATAAATGAGAGTGGGGAGAAATAGAGTGGAGGTACAGCTAGTAATAGCAACTGTGGGAAAAACATTGAAGCAGCTTCTCTGGTGGACTTATGATAAAGAAAGCAACTCACCCCAGAGACAGAGCCATTGAAATCTCAACACAGACTGTAGTATAATTTCTCTCAATCTCTCTCTCTCTTTCTCTCTCTCTCTCTCTCTCTCTCTCTCTCTCTCTCTCTCTCTGTTCTTGAGGTTTCTCATCTTCTTGGGGGGGGTTATATTTATTCTTATGTTTACTCTTATAACACATTCAATTTACATCAATGTATGGCATGGAAACAATATAGAGACTATCAGACAGCCTTCTGTGCTGGGGAAGGAAGTGGGGGGGGTGGAAATTGTAGAATTCAGAGCCTTGCAAAAAATGATGGGTATGTATTACTATTGTATATAATTGGAAAACAAATAAAATGTTAAAATGTTCAAAAAACTGTGTGTATTCTGCCCTTCATGTCCTAATTTTAAGCACATATTTAGTTTGATGTATTTGTAGTGAGGGCTCAAGTAAGAGTATACAAATCAATCTTGTGAGGCCTCACCCCTTCATTTTCTCCTACCACTGTACCACTGTAGAATGTGAAAGATTTTATCATCCTCCTTAAAATGAGAGTTTGAATCTCTTATGCATTCTCTTTTCCTTCTTTATTCTTATTCTCTAAAATACCTTTTAACTTTTTAGTTGCCCTGCCCTTTCTATGCCAATGCTTGGACACTTACAAAGTCATACTGGTTCTGCTTCCACAGTTCAGGAAGGTCCATGATGGTTGAAAGAAAGGGCAAGACATTGCTCAGAATAATACCAGCCAGTACAGCCTGTTGGGAAGAAGGGAAATTCTACTCAGTTTGCTTCTCCTTCAGTGGTGAAGTCCCAGACTTTTCACATGGAAACTTGGAAGAGAATGACAAATACCACTCAAATATATTTCATGTTAGTATAAGACCTAAACTTCAAAAATCACCTTCACTGAGTGTTCAAGAGGGTCTCTTGTTTTTTTCAGCTCTAGGCTATTTTTCTGACAGACAATCCCTTAGATGGGGAAATAATTTTTAGAAGGAGCCCATTCATTAAAAAAACTGTAGTTTCAATTCCTCTTTTATTTAAATTAAATTAAATAATTAATCACAAAAATACCATCTAAGACTGGTACAAAGCAAATGTTTGCTTATCTTTATGATATTCCTAGATTGGCTTAACATTTCTTTCCCTTTTCCCATTTTCTTCTCTCTTGTCCACTTAGCCTGGAAATAACTTGATTTTACAATCATTGATAGGTATAGACACACGTTTTCCCAGAGCCCTTAGATGACTAGGAAATATGATAAAGGGTATGGAAGTAGCATTTTTTTTTTTTAGGTTTTTGCAAGGCAATGAGGTTAAGTGGCTTGCCCAAGGCCACACAGCTAGGTAATTATTAAGTGTCTGAGACCGGATTTGAACCCAGGTACTCCTGACTCCAGGGCTGGTGCTTTATCCACTGCGCCACCTAGCCGCCCCAGAAGTAGCATTATTAAAAATCAGACCACACATACATACATACACACTTATGCAGACACACACATAATATAGGTAATCAAAAAAGGACCTTATCTTCCTTTCTAGCAGAAACCCAAAATTTGTAGAGGGGAAAGCAGATAAAAAAGATTGAACATTCTATAGAGAATTTGGCCTAGAAAAGAAAAAAAGAGGGGATCTTCACTGATCCTCTTGATAATAGTCCATGTTCCTACCTATGGTCTTCTAATAAATTGACTATACAATAAGATGATCACTGTAGAGTCATCATTTAGTTTACTACAGTAAAAACTCAGTGAAACCTCACATTACATTAATTCAAATATTCCAGGCTAACTTATATCCCTAAAACCAAAACAAAGCAACTATATATAGTCAAAGTTTGATATAGCATGGTATTTTTATAAGGTGTGTGGGGGGGTATCCTATATTTAATATGAACATTACCAAGGAATTTTTTTTTAATATATTTTTTAGTTTAGTTTTTCTTTTTTGCAAGGCAAATGGCGTTAAGTGGTTTACCCAAGGCCACACAGCTAGGTAATTATTAAGTGTCTGAGACCGGATTCGAACCCAGGTACTCCTGACTCTAGGGCCAGTGCTCTATCCACTGTGCCACCTAGTCACTCCAGGAATTTTTTTTTAAGCACGGTACTTCAGTACTGGTGTTTCCTTGGACTCCTGCTTCTTACAACCACAGAATACTATTGCTGTTAAAAACAAATGATGGGCGGCTAGGTGGCACAATAGATAGAGCACCTGCCCTGGAGTCAGGAGGACCTGAGTTCAAATCCGACTTCAGACCCTTAATAATTTCCTAGCTGTGTGACCTTAGGCAAGTCACTTAATCCCATTGCCTTGCAAAAAAACCCCAAAAAACAACAACAACAAAATGATCAATCTGTCTCTTTTGTTAGAAACCAAAACGTTTGACCCCAAAGATGGCAAACACAAGTTTGAATTGTGAAGATGACTTAAGAATTTGGGGAATAAACTGTGTTAAAGGTAAGCTCAGTTTCACCATTCTTTGCTATGAAACAAAATTGTCTCAAACAGTGAAACATTCAAGTTCTCTCAAGACCTACATGTATTTTTGTTATAATAGGTAAAAGCAAAGAAAGCTTCCCTGTCTTGTTCTAAGTGCATTTCACCAGCTGGAACTGCCTAAAATTCAACTTTGTTTAGTTCTGATTTGATTAAGTACTGCTAACATTCATTACCATTTTGACAATTGTCACTTTAGCATGCAGTCACACTATTATGGCTACAAGCATCACACACACACACACACACACACACACAAACTATAAATGAAATAAATAAGGACGCTGTTATGAGCATTTTTAACTGTTTGGGGGGCAAGAAGAAAATCAAGGAAGGAATAGGATCCCTACTTGTAATAAAGAAGAAGAATAACGGATAAAGAGAGAAGGTAGAAATATTCATCTCTTATTTTTGTTTCAGTTTTCTCTACCAAGCATAATGACCTTGAAAAAGACAGAACAAAAATGGTTATTAAGGAATTGAAACCAGATATAATGAAGTAGTTGACTTTCAATGAATTCAAATTACCATGTCCAGAAGTTCTGCATTCTACAATACTGAGCATCCTAACAATCACTGAGTTGCTATTGATAATCTTTTGAGGAATTATGGCAAGTAGGAGGGATACCAGAGAACTTATTTAGATAGATGCCTATAAATCTGTGTGAATCCCTGGTACAATTCTAAATCTGATTAAAATAATTACTATCATTATATTAGCATATGTATGATTAAGTTATCTATATAATAATATCATAACCATCAATCCCCAGTAAAATTATGGAATGAATGATTTGGGAGCATTTAGAAAAGTGCTAACATGAATTTATTAAAACAAACTCATTGTTCATTAGGAACAAAGAATTGTTGTACAGGTATAATTTGATTTATTCAACCTCTTAGATCCCCTAAAACTGAAATTCTGATTCTGTGAAGTTCTGACAGACCGAACTAATTTTCTTTCATGATAAGGTTCATATAGATTTCAAAGTTCTAAAGCTGGAAGAGAATTCAAAGTCCATCTATTCCAACCTTATTTTATGGATGAGGAAATTGAGGCAGAAGCAGGTTAAGTTACTTGCTGAAGTCATACAGGGAGAATAGCATTAGGCACAGGATTTAAATCGGTCTTCTGATTCCATATTAAGGGTCTTTCTCCTGAGGCACACTGATCAGGAAAATTATTTAGAAGATATATTATATTTGGATTTATTTGGAAAAAATCTCTCATTATTCTTCTGGAAAAGTTAAGAGTAATGAAGCTTGGATAATAGCACAGTTATATAGATATGAAACAGTTTTGCTAATTAACAATATTGATTAATGAATTAATATCACTTGAAAATTGGTCCCTAAAGGGAGGTCATAGGGCTATTCAAATGAATTAAATGAAAGTTTAGATAGCATGCTTATAAAATTTGCATTTGACATAGATCTTAAAATAGTTAGCATATTAGAGGGGTGAATCCTGATCCCAAAAGAATGATAGATGTCAAGTCCTAAACTTGAGTGATTCTATGCTATATTTACCTCCTCTATATTTATATTTAGAACATTATATAGAGAGTATATTATATATACTTATTCTATATTTATAGAATGGGGAAGAAACCAGGTCATGCAGCTAGGTAGATAGAGCACAGACCCTGAAGTCAGGAGTTCAAATCCATCCTCAGACATTTAATACTTAGCTGTGTGACCTTGGACAAATCACTTAACCCCATTGTCTTGCAAAAAAAAAAAAAGAAACCAGTTCATGTGAAATAGACTTAAGAGTTTTTGTGAATTATAAGCTCAACAATGTGACATTATTGTAAAAAAAAAGAAAGAAAGAAAACTAATGTAATACTAAGCTGAATTAATAAAAGCATGGTAGCCAGGGTAAAGGAGGTAACATTACAATACTGGCTCTGCTCTGTCCTCATTAGACCATTACCTTTGGTTCTTGGTTCCACACTATAGGATCAACAGTGCCAAAAAAAGAGCATATTCAAGCACCAGCCTTGGAGTCAGGAGTACCTGGATTCAAATCCGACCTCAGAACACTTAATAATTATCTAGCTGTGTGGTCTTGGGCAAGCCACTTAACCCCATTGCCTTGAAAAATCTTTAAAAAAAAAAAGAGCATATTCAAAGAACCAGGAGGCAAAAAGGGTTCAATCTAGAGAAGAAAAGACCTGGGGGTGGGTGGGGAGGGAGGAAGTTTAAATTGGAATAAATGAAGGGTATGAATATGGGAAAAGGACTAGATTTATTCTACTTGATCACACGGTGTAGAATCAATAGGAAGAAATTAAAAGGAAGATTAAGGGAAACTTCTTTACAATAAGAATCATTCAAAAATGATATGTCTTAGCCCTGGAGGCCAGATGATATGTTAGGAATATTCTGAACAGAATTCATACTCTGGATAGAAGTTTTGATTGTCTTTAAAATCTCTCCAAACTGTGAAATTCAGTGATTCTCAGATGTTATTATGTGGAACTATACATCCCTAGGAGGCCAGCCAAGGTGATAAGCCCCACAAAGTGGTAAGAAATTTGGATTTTCAAATCTTGGAACATTAATTAGAACTCAGTTTCCTCTTTTTTGGGGGAGGGGTGTGTGTTAAGTAACTTACCCATGGTCACACAGGTAATTTTTAAGTGTCTGAGGTCAAATTTGAATTCGGGTCCTCCTGACTCCAGGCTGATGCTCTATCCACTGCACTACCTAGCTGCCCCTAGAAGTCGGTTTCTACTTCTGGTTTCTGTCTTGTTAGTCTAGGACATTATCAAATAGGTTCACATGGTAGCATGACGACTCCTAAAAACAGCTAATGTCTTCATGGCTACTATATTTTACTAAGAACTGATACTATACAGATACACAGAACATCAAGAACATATCATGACCATATCAGGGAGCTGCCCAGCTATGTTCTTACCTAGATGGAAATTTCTGGTGTATAGGTATTTTTAACCCATAGGTTTTTTAAATTGTATAACTCTGTAATTATTTCTATATACAGTCTATATGCACCTCTGTGTATCTAGTAAAAGATTTTTTCCTAACAAAATGTCCCAACTGCTCTTCTGTGGCACAATCCTGTGAAATTTCTTAGATAGTACTAGGGTTCTGGCATTCTAATAACATTTGTATATTGTCTTCCCCAATTAGAATGTATGCTCTTTGAAGGCAGAAGGTTTTCTTTCTGCTTGTATTTGCATTCTCAGTGTTTAGTATAGTGTCTGATACGTAACTGTTTAAAAAATGCTTTTTTACTGACTGATTTAAATACTGTAATTTTTATTTAAAATATTAGCTCATGCAAGAATATCAGAGAAGGCAAATAATACTGACAGTTGTGTCTAAAGAAGCACAAGTTATAAAGCATTACTTTCTGGGAAATGTCCAATGAAGGTGCAATTGTGAAAGTTTGTCATATTGGTTTAAGTACTTGTTTGGTTCTGCTGCCCTCTAACTTACATTAGGCAGATTGTAGAAATAATGACCCATCTTCAGCATCACCAGCAACGTTATACCTGCACCTATCAAAGCTGCAAACTGAGCAGAAAAGAGTAGATTGAAGAGAGAACTGACCAAGAGATACCCAACCCCAGCCCACTCACTTTGGTCTTCTCATTTTGGTCATTGTAGAAGTATGTCAATTTTTCCTAAGAGGATTTGTGTATGACCATATCCACCACAGATCAGATATGAACTCATTTCCCTAGTAACCTATGGCACATAGCACAAGGTCCAGGTACAAAATGGGGCTTGGGGATACTTGTAGGATAAAAAATGAAGACATCTTCACAAATCATATTTTCTGAATCCATTAATTTTTTTATGCCCACTAACAGCCACTTGCCATCATCTAAATGACTGCATATATTCCTTCACAATTTTGTTTCCATTATTCCCTATTTTAAATTCCTTCCTTATTTCTTCAAGGAAGTCTTTTTGTACTGGAGACCAGATCATATTCTCCTCAGAGGTTCTAGGTCTCTCTGAGTTAGGGTTTTTTCCCTTCCAAGAATTTTTCTATGGCTCCACCTTTCCACTGACCTTTCTTCATTTTGCTAAGACCTTGAGTTGGGCAGAGGCTGGTCATAGATGTTTGGTATTGGGATCCCTAGAAGCTTTACTCACTGAGTGCAATATCTCCAGTTGGCCAGTAGGGGGTTCTAGAGGATTTGTTAACTGAGTGTAATTTCTGACTGGCCAGTAGGGGTGCTATTTGCTTTCTCTGGAGTGTCTGTGACCTTGATTGAAGCTTTCTGCCTTAGCCCAGGACCTTAGAAAACAAATCCTGAGATAGATGTTCTTTCTCCTGGCTTTTCTTTCTGGGTTTTGTGGATTGGATTTCTGTTAAGAGGTTTGTTTCATATCATAGATGGGGAAAGATCAGGAGACTGATCTGCCTGTCTTCTCTCCACCATCTTGGCCTGAAGTCCTTCCCACTATTCCCTATTTTAGAAAGATTCAAATAAACTCCTTTCTGGCAGCTCCAACTTCCTGACCTTGGCTGTGCTTTCTATAACTTGTTACTTGAAAACACCCACAGTGCAGCCTGATAAAAGGAGCAGAGACTGTGTTCTAAAAGACTTCGGGGGCCCAATTACAACCTATAAAAATATAAGATATTATCATATTTAAAATACATATTTACTAAACAGAAATGCCAAAATGTAATAAATGTCTTTTGAAGGAATGAAGGATATTTTTAAAAAATCATGTATGAACATATCTCTGGAATTGTCATCTTTTCTTTTATCTCCAAAGTTGTACACAAGCCGTACCATTTCCTGGAAGTCATTGCCTTCTTGGCCTGCCTCTCATTCTACCATACTTCTTTCTTTTTACTTTTCAATTCATATGTGGGTAGACCTTGACTCATAAAGGATCTGTATTTTTTTAAGGTGGAGAGAGAAAGAAGTCCACCTCTAGTGTCTCCATCTACCGATTTTCTTCCAATTTAAAACAAATGGAAAGTGACAAATCTTGAAAATTACTTTATTCTATACTCTTGTGGTAATATTTTCTTTCATGCACACAAATTTTCTATGTTGCTGGTACCCAGTCACCTACCTATTCCACTCTTAACATCAGACAGACTGCCTGCCTAGCTTCCTGCCTGAGGAGCCTTTTTAAAGGTAATTCTCCATTTTGTTGAGAAAGAAAGCAGGACCAGAATCTATACCAAAATACTGTCTAAATGCATTATCTCAGAGAAATTATGTTAAAAGTACTGGCTTGGAATAGTTGAATAATAATCAATAATATCCTTCATGTCTGTTAAAGTTTAAATATCCTTTGGAGAGGCAGACTGGGAATCATGTATAATATTAGTTCTATGGGAAAATTCTGAAAAAAAAGACGACTTCCTTACCTGTTGTCTCCCACCTGATTTCTCTTGAATGACTGTTCTGGCAATGGCACAAGTAAACACAAAAGATTTGAAAAATGAGCTGACAAGATTGCATAGGCCAATGGCTACCAACTCCTGTAGAACAATTATAAATATTTTCTTTAGTCCCATTCACTGTCTTCAAACTCTGACTAAGCTTTGAATATACAAGGCATATTTTTTAGCTTTTGTTTATAGGGGTACACCTATTTTCTAAAGACTAAGGGAGGGTGGCTAGATGGTGCAGTCGATAAAGCACCCGCCCTGGAGTCAGGAGTACCTGGGTTCAAATCCAGTCTCAGACACTTAATAATTACCTAGCTGTGTGGCCTTGGGCAGGCCGCTTAACCCCATTTGCCTTGCAAAAAAAAAAAAAAAAAGAAACCTAAAAAAAAAAGACTAAGGGAAAAGAAGAAACAAAAGGAGGAGAAAAAAAGCTATATTGTATAGACTATAAGACATATCTTCTGGTTTATGAGGTCACAGCTATACAAAGGGAAATAATATGCAAATAACTTTCTAGAAAAGTATTTCCTTGCCCTTCAAAAATGCTTTAGTGGAAATGTTAAGGTATTTTTTTTATAAAATGTTTCTGAAAAACTCATATTGACTTTATAGATAGCAGAGACAAATGTGCCCAAGACATTAGGGATCCAAAAGTGAGTTACTGGCTAAGTATATTCTTTGAAAGAGAAGCAAGAAGATCAGAAAGAGGGCAAGGATTTATGAGCCAAGCATTGCTTAGAGATGGGTCTGTGCTCTCACCTGATTAGGATTTACACTGTAGTTATGCAAGGAAGCAATCTTCTTGCCTATAAAGATGAGTAGAATATAGCTCACCAAGGATAGGGAAAGGGCATGGCAAACAACAATGTGTAAAAGCTTCAACTCTGCTGGTTCAGGATAGAGGAAGCTGCAAAAGAAAATAGTTGAAAAATAAGAAACTTGGGTTCCAAAGGCAATTTCACCAAAGGATAAAAGATGACCTTTGAGACAAGTCAGTTTACCTCCTCCTCCTCATGCCTGAGATTCTCTCTCTATAACTGCAGTTCACCAACACTCAGGACCAAATGCTATATGTAAAGTGTTTTTACATTGTTCAAATGGAAGAATTTTGAAAACAAATAAACAAAAACCACCTATTGTAGTTATATCACCAGGTTAAAAATTAGGTCTACAATTGTGTCATGGAAGACATGGAAAACAGACTATGTAATAAATGCCTACCTCTACATCTTTCCTTGAGATTCACCATTGCTCTCTGAGCAACTTAGGAGAATGGTATAAAGATGAGAATGAGAAAATCTGAAGTATACTTTCAGCTTTTCTTCTTTCTCTAGGGAAAATATTTTATTTTTCTCTGAATTTTTTATAAATTTAGAAAATCATTACTAAAGATCTAAATTTTGTATTTTTTCCATTAACAAGCATTTTGTCTTCCTTTGATCTTTCCTCTACAATTTCCACCATCATTGGAGAAAAAGAAAAGAAAACCTCTTTTAACAGATTTGCATAGCTAATCAAAAGAAATCAAAAGAAAAAGATTGACCAAAATACACAGTTGAGCTTAATGACAATTACCATCAAGTTTCCAAAACTAGGTGGGAGGGTCTCCAGAGGTATTTTGGAGTAGCAAATAGTTGAACTGTGCCCCTTAGACAATGATAATTCCCTGTAATTTTTACAAGTAGGCTACTAGATCCTAAATGACTGTTTTTCATAACATGGAATATTGTTCTAAAGGATTAAGTCTAATTTGTTAATTGTTTTTATTTCTGTCAAATGCTAATAGAAGTAAATTTTTAAATGGCTTGAAAATTAATATTGTCTCATTAGAAAGATGAAAATGCCTGGATATTTATGCTTCTGATTTTTTCCCTTTACCTTTAGCAAGTTCAAGTATATTTAACTTTATAAAGTAGTTATATTCCTAAGACATGGAAAAAAGTACAATTTTAATAAAGTAAATCATATTTTATATAATACCCTTCTAAAGGATTTCTCAGTAAGTACTTGTAATTTGGGTTATCCAGAGGACTACTACTACCCCAGATTCAAGGTAATCTGTTGGTTCATACTCTTAAAACTAAAGTTCACAAGCCCCAATCAATATGCTTATCTTTCTTTAGTTAGCCAGAGATCACAGTTATCTCAAAGCAATTTACTTAAATGACATAGTAAGAAATAAAACATCTCCCCCATAAAGCTAAGTTACAAATAAATCCAGAATCGATGGAAAGAATTCATAAAGAGACATAAACATAGGGAATAAATGTAGCTATGGTACATGTGTGAAAAGAGGAGTTAATTATATCTCCAACAAGGCAGCAATTCTTGCTGCTTTCTTTTATAGTTCTCTTGCTGCACCTCTGTTCCATTGGGCCTCCTGGGCCTATTCCTGGATTTGGGTACAAGACTATTACTCAGCTTTAGTTTCCACAATCTCTTTTTTGGGGGGTTCAGAAGAATCATGGTCTTCTAACAGAACTGTTGTGTACTTTTGGATAGAATCAGAACCAATACTCTAGAACCAGAAGGAATCTTGATTCTGTGCCTCTCATCTTTCTGAGCAGGATCTCAGGTTCAGCCATTGGATACTCAAGTCCTTGAAAACTTGACTCGCCTCTACAACTGAACTCTTTTTTTTTTTTGTTTGTTTTTGTTTTTTCAAGGTAATGGGGTTAAGTAACTTGCCCAAGGCCACACAGCTAGGTAATTATTAAGTATCTGAGGCTGGATTTGAACTCAGGTACTCCTGACTCCAGGGCTGGTGCTCTATCCACTGCACCACCAAGCTGCTCCTAAACTCTGCTTTTGACTTCACAGGTGTCTTTGGCTTCTCTTCTCAGATTGCCTGCTAAGTGCCTTTCTCCTATGGCCATGTGCTTCTGCTATGTCATTGTTGATGGTGGTAGGAAGGGGCAAGTTCTTTATTTCTGCCAAACCTCAGTTGAATTTCCTGACCATTCCATAAGCAAATAAGCTCCTCAGAGTCTAAAGGGAGCATATCTTTTTTTTTTTAGGTTTTTGCAAGGCAAATGGGGTTAAGTGGTTTGCCCAAGGCCACACAGGTAATTATTAAGTGTCTGAGACCAGATTTGAACCCAGGTACTCCTGACTCCAAGGTGGTGCTTTATCCACTACGCCACCTAGCTTCCCCGGGGCATATTTTTTTTACAAAGTACAAACAGGTCAAAGTTTAGTATCCTTAACTAGTTGGGAATGTGAGCCACTATAACAAGGTCTTTTGACTGACTGTAAAATTATAAACTTGGCAAATAATACAGAAGGGGAGAAAAGAATAGTAAAAGAAAAGCATACTTTAGATGATTACTTCTAAGAGCAAGTCCTAGAAGCTTAGCTCTGGAGACAAGCCTCAATAACCTGGATTTGATCAAGTAGCAGTACGGAGGTTAACTGAGACAAGCACTTGCAAAATGTGAGAAATTCTGACAACCAAAACATTCTAAGATGCTGAACCAAAGACCTCCCTTGAGCAAATCACATGAACTTTCTAGGTATGTGTTTTCTCATCTATTAAATGAAGATATTGAGCAACTTGATATGGATAGCTCTCTGCAACAATACAAAATATACAAATGGACAAAATAAGAAATAAAGATTTTTAAACAAGTCAATCAAAGAATCATTGAACAGATCAACTGCAGAAAGGAAGAAATAGTGAATACATCTTTCTCAGATCACAATGCAATAAAAGTCATATGCAATACTGGGCCAAGGAGATATAGGCCCAGAACCAATTGGAAACTGATTAACCTCAATTTAAAGAATGAGTGGACCAAAAAACAAATTATAGAAAGAATTAATCATTTTATCCTAGATAATGACAATAATGAAACAACATACCAAAACCTATGGGATTCATTCAAAGCGACTCTCAGGGGATATATTATAGCTCTAAATGCTTACATGAATAAATTAGAGAAAGAGGAAATCAATGAACTAAATATGCAACTAAAAAATTAGAGAAAGAACAAATTAAAAATCCCCAATTAAATACCAAATTAGAAATTCTAAAAATTAAAGGAGAAATTAATAAAATTGAAAGCAAAAAACTATTGAATTAAATAAAACCAAAAGTTGGTTTTATGAAAAAAAAAACCAATAAAATTGATAAACCTCTGGTCAATTTGATTAAAAAAAAGAAGAAAACCAATTTCTAGTATCAAAAATGAAAAGGGTGAACTTACCACCAATGAGGAAGAAATTAAAGTAATAATTCTAAATTATTTTGCCTAACTCTATGCCAATAAATTTGATAATCTAAGTAAAATGGATGAATATTTACAAAAATATAAGTTGCCCAGGTTAAATGAAGAGGAGATTAAATACCTAAACAACCCTATCTCAGAAAAAGAAATTCAACAAGCAATTATTGAACTCCCTAAGAAAAAATCTCCAGGGCCTGATGGATTCACAAATGAATTCTACCAAATATTTAAGGAACAATTGGTTCAAATTCTATATAAACTCTTTGGAAAAATAGGGAAAGATGGAACTCTGCCTAACTCTTTCTATGAAACCAATATGGTGCTGATACCTAAACCAGGAAGAGTTAAAACAGAGAAAGAAAATTATAGACCTATTTCCCTAATGAATATAGATGCAAAAATCTTAAATAAAATCTTAGCAAAATGATTACAACAAATTATCACTGGGATAATACATTATGATCAAGTAGGATTTATCCCAGGAATGTAGGGTTGGTTCAATATTAGGAAAACTGTTAGTATACTTAATTATATCAACAACAAACCTATAAGAAATTATATGATCATATCAATAGATGCTGAAAAAGCTTCTGACAAAATACAGCACCCATTCCCATTAAAAACACTAGAGAGTGTAGGAGTAAATGGACTGTTCCTTAGAATAATTAGCAGTATCTGTCTGAAACCATCAACAAGCATTATATTCAACGGGGAGAGGCTAGAGGCATTCCCAATAAGATCAGGGGTGAAACAAGGGTGCCCATTATCACCACTTATATTCAATATTGTATTAGAAATGTTAGTTTCAGCAATTAGAGAAGAAAAAGAAATTGAAGGAACTAGAATTGGGAAGGAAGAGACAAAACTCTCACTCTTTGCAGATGACATGATGGTCTACCTAGAGAATCCCAAGAAATCATCCAAAAAACTACTGGAAACAATTAGCAATTTTAGCAGAGTTGCAGGTTATAAAATAAACCCTCATAAATCCTCAACTTTTCTATATATGTCTAGCAAGATACAGCAGGAAGAGCTAGAAAGAGAAATCCCATTCAAAGTAACCTCAGACAATATAAAATACCTGGAAGGCTATTTGCCAAGACAGACTCAGAAACTTTTTGAAAACAATTATAAAACACTTCTCACACAAATTAAATCAGATTTAAATAACTGGGAAAATATCAACTACTCATGGGTAGGTAGAGCTAAAATAATAAAAATGACAATTCTACCAAAATTAAACTACCTGTTTAGTGCCCTACCAATCAAAATTCCAAAAAATTACTTTAATGAGTTAGAAAAAATTGTAAGTAAATTCATATGAAGAGATAAAAAAAGTCAAGAATTTCCAGGAACTTAATGAAAAAAGTGCAAAAGAAGGGGGGCTTAGCCCTACCTGATCTAAAATTATATTATAAAGCATCAGTCATCAAAACTGTTTGGTATTGGCTAAGAAATAGAGTGGTGGACCAGTGGAATAGACTAGGTGCAATAGCAGGAAATGATTATAGTAATCTGCTGTTTGATAAACCCCTAAGAGTCCAGCTATTGGGATAAAAACTCTCTCTTTGATAAAAACTGCTGGGAAAATTGGAAGTTAGTATGGAAGAAACTTAGATTAGACCAACACCTCACACCTTTTACCAAGATAAGATCCAAATGGATACAGTATTTAGACATAAAAAACAATACTATAAGCAAATTAGAAGATCAAGGACTAGTTTACCTGTCAGATCTATGGAAAGGGAAGTAGTTTATGACTAAGGAAGAGATGGAGAACATCACTAAAAACAAACTAGATGATTTCGATTATATTAAATTAAAAAAGCTTTTTGCATGGATAAAACCACTGTAACCAAGATCAAATAAATGTAGTAAATTGGGAAACAATCTTTACAACTAATGATTCTGACAAAGGACTCATTTCTAAAACATACAGAGAATTGAGTCATATTTTTAAAACAAAAAGCCATTCCCCAATTGACAAATGGTCAAAGGATATGCAGAGGCAATTTACAGATGAGGAGATCAAAGCAATCCATAGCCATATGAAAAATTGCTCTAAATTATTAGTTATTAGAGAAATGCAAATTAAAGCTTCTCTGAGGTACCACCTCACACCTCTCAGACTGGCCAATATGACCAGAAAGGATAATGATCTTTGTTGGAAGGGTTGTGGGAAATCTGGGACACTATTACACTGTTGGTGGAGCTGTGAACTCATCCAACCTTTCTGGAGAGAAATTTGGAACTATGACCAAAGGGCAATAAAAATGAGCATACCCTTTGACCCAGCAATACCACTACTGGGTCTATATCCTGAAGAGATGATGAAAAGGGGTAAAAACATCACTTGTACAAAAATATTCATAGCAGCCCTGTTTGTGGTGGCAAAGAATTGGAAATCAAGTAAATATCCTTCAATTGGGGAATGGCTTAGCAAACTGTGGTATATGTATGTCATGGAACACTATTGTTCTATTAGAAACCAGGAGGGATGGGAATTCAGGGAAGCCTAGAGGGATTTGCATGGCTTAATGCTGAGTGAGATGAGCAGAACCAGAAAAACACTGTACACCCTAACAGCAGCATGGGGGGTGATGATCAACCTTGATGGACTCGCTCATTCCATCAGAACAACAATCAGGGACAATTTGGGGCTCTCTGCAATGGAGAATACCATCTGTATTCAGATAAAGAGCCATGGAGTTTGAACAAAGTTCAAGGACTATTCCCTTTAATTTAGGAAAAAAAACAGATTTCTTATTGTCTGATCTTGTTATCTCTAAGACTTTTTTTTTCCTCCTTAAGGATATGATTTCTTCCTCATTACACTCAATTTTGATCAATGTACAACATGGAAACAAAGTAAAGACTGACAGATTGCTTTCCATGGGGGAGTGGGAAGAGGGAAGTAAGATTGGGGGGAAAACTGTAAAACTCAAATAAAATATTTAATAAAAAAAATCATTGAATGTACCACAAACAAGTCACTTGTCTTTGGCTTCTGAGAGAGCCACCGATTTATTTTATTATTTGCTAGTATTAATAAATTAAATACCTAGGGAAAAATGTACTACCAAAGAGGGGGAAAATTTACTTTAGAGGGACTTAAAAAAGAACTTTATCAAATTTTTTTTTAGGTTTTTGCAAGGCAAATGGGGTTAAGTGGTTTGCCCAAGGCCACACAGCTAGGTAATTATTAAGTGTCTGAGACCGGATTTGAACCCAGGTACTCCTGACTCCAGGGCTGGTGCTTTATCCACTATGCCACCTAGCCACCCCTATCAAATCTTTTAAAGAGTAATTAGAATCTAAGTATGAAAATTATGCTCAGTAATTGAGAAAGAAGCCATTTCAGAAATTTTTAAAAAATGTGTTATGGGGGCAGCTAGGTAGCACAGGAGGACCTGACTTCAAATTCAGCCTCGGACAATTAATAATCACCTAACTATGTGATCTTGGGCATGTCACTTAACACCATTGCCCTAAATAAATAATTTTTTAAAAATGAGATATTATCCTAATGCCCAAACAAGAAAAGTAGAAAGTAAAGAAAGAGAACCAGAGAGCAATTTTACTAATGAATACTGATACAAAAAGTTTAAATAAAATATCAGAAATAAGACTATATCACTATACACAAAAAAAAATTATTCTCTGTATCCAACTGGTATCAATACCAGGGAAGCAGCAGTTGTTTGATATTAGGAAAACAAGATAATTAATATATAACAACAAAAACAACACAAAACAGTCATTCAAATATAAAAAACCTTTATTTTATTCCCTACCAAGAGATCATCTAGCCTAACCCTCTCATTTTACAGATAAAGAAACTAAGGCTCCAAGAAGCTAAGGGACTTAAAATCACAAAGGATAGAGGCACAGAACTGGAATTCAAACCCAGACTATCTGATTCCACATCCAGTGCTCTTTCCATTGCATCACATAGCCTACTCTCACATATAGGTTGGTATAATGTTCAAATGAAATAATGTATGTAAAAATGTCTCATAAATTAAAAAGTAGCAGTAGTCCCTGTGGTAGTCATAGAATCATGTTCTGTACTTTCTTGTCTGATTCCTTCATTTTGGATGTAAAATCATGCAAGGCTATCCAAGAAAGTATTCAATTATTATGAAACTCCTCCCATTAGTGATAAAATGATAATCCATTGTTTAGATGATCAAGACTTTGTTCCTGCTTTTCAATCATAATGTGCTCCTTTTGGAGTACCCCTTTTTAAATCAGGAGTGTAGAAAGACTTTGCTAACCCCCTATTAATTCTAGAAAGAATTAGAGTGTGTGTGGTGGGAGTTGAGGGGTTGGGATTTTGCAGGAAACCAGGAGAGTTAGGATGTAGATATAAGAAGCAACACTAACACAGGAATAAGGGACAAGCAGGAAAAGACATGGAAACCAGTGTCATGTGGGAGGAAGAGTAAGAAGGCCAGTGTTGCTGGATTGAATTGTTGAGAGCAAACAAGGGTAAAAAGCCTGGAAAGACAGGATGAAATTAATTGAGAAGGGCTTTAAAAACCAAATGGAAATACAGATGTGATCCTAGAGGTAACATGAAACTATTAGAATGTATTGAGTAGGGATTGATATGGTCAGATCTGAGTTTAAGGAAGATCACTTTGGCAGTTGAATGGAGGATGGACTAGAATGTAAAGACTTGAAATCTATACCTTAGGTTGTGCTTACTTTGTGAAGGAAAAAAAGTTATCAGTTACCTCACCCAGAACTTTTTCTAAAGTCTAGGATGTTGATACAACTAAATTCATAGATCATTCTTTTCACAAGAAACGGATAAATATATTGCCCAGAGAAACAAGAATATAAGCTTCTTAAGAGTAGAGATTGCTTCATTCTTTGTATTTATATTCCAGGTTCTTGGTAGAGTGCCTGACACAGAGCATCTATTAAATAAAGGCTTATAAAATAGATGCTTGCTAACTGACTCATATAAGCAATTGGGGTACAACAACAATATACCTTGTACTGCTATTTTCTTCCAGGAGAATGAAAGTTCTGAAGTTAATCTCAAGTCAATACTTCCAACTCTCCTATTGACTGAAATTGCCATTGGAGACTATCAGATTATCCTGAAGTTGAGAAGGGTGGGACAGTTGGATGAGCAGTCCCGGAAATAGGAAATTACTCACCTATAAGGAATCATCTCAACAATGTGTCTGCTGGTTTCAGTGTTCATGTGGATCTTGTTTGCAATGACAGTGAAGGAGACAATCTGGATTTAAGAAGAAAAAAAAAGAGAGCAAACATAATCATATTAGGCCTGTGTTTTATTTACAAAAGGACAGTGGCTTAAAAGCCTCTAGTAGAATGATCACCTGCAAAATAAAGGGACAGCAGCATGGTAAAGGGCCATGGAGAGCAAAAAAAAAAAAAATCAATAAAAAAAATCAAAGACCCCATTCTGCCTTCTCAACTCTTCAGTATTAGGGCCAGGATTGAAGAGTCACTTTGGACTCTATTTGGTTAATAGGAACAATACATGGTTTGGTGCTTGTTTTCTTTTTCCAGTCCCCAAACTCAACAACTACAGTGATTTAAGAGAGAAACTGACTTGAGTTCTTAGGGTTTGTGAACTTGGAAGAGTACCTTAGCATAATACAAACAAGATTTTTCATACCTGCTAATGCTATTAAGAATCACAATCACAATTAACCTTTTATAGTCTAGAAAAGTTCTCAGCGAACTGAATTGTTTTTAATGTTTATTTCTCTATAAAAATACCAGTCCTTTTTTCCAGAAACTAGCTAATAGAAAAGAATTGGTTAGTCTAGTGTCTGTTCCAGCTTACTAAAGACCTTTCATTAAAAGTAGAACCATAGAAAGAAGAACTCACTAAGTTCTGTAGTATACATGAAATACTTCCTCACCCTTAGGTCTTTTTCCTAGTACTAGTTCCAAAAATTAAATACAAATCTGAGTAAGATCAGAGTTGGTTTGTGGCATACCAGAGACTAATGCTCTAATGATGACAATGCAACCAAGTAGAGGACCCTGCAAAGATGAATGGATCGAATTTGAGGAGTAGCTAGCTCTAGGTTCACTTCTTACTCAGTGAGCAGAATACCTAGTTTTGTGGTTAAATGGAAGTTGTCAAAGGGCTAACAACTTCTTGGAGTGATTTTAATCTACTTTGGTCCCAGATTGCCTCAATCAGTAAAGCCTTAAGGCTTTATTTCTGGATGCATTACAGATATCCCCTGAGAACAATTCAGCAGAAATGAAGCATCAGTTTTGGTGATTCAGAATTGGAAAATAACATATTAATATTATTATATTCATATAATATCCCATGGAACAATCTCCACCCAATTTCTACCTTTCTTTCAAAATCCAGCTCATGTTTCCTTTATCAAGCCTTTATCTGTTTTTCCAGTTAGAGATTATCTTTCCCTTCTGATCCTTCCATATAACTGTTCAATACAAATAATATAAAAGAAAGCATGGGAAATTCATAACTGCAGTGGATCTAAACTCAATTCTATAGCTGTGTGATTAATAGTGTAAATGAGCTCTCTAAAAACAAAATAAAATATTTTTAGAAGACAACCCAGAGCCAGTCTTACCAAATGAGAAGAAAAGTATGTATGCATTATTTAGAAGAGTCCCTAAATGACTGTAAAAACAATGTCTCATTTATCTTTGTGTTTTCCATACTGTCTAGCACAGTTCCCTGCACATAATAGGCATGTAATAAGCTTGTTGAACTGAATTCTTTGTACCCCATACCCAAACATATGGGGAAATAAAAGGATTTCTGAGCCCCTGAACATTCTGTGTCCTCATAGTGCTTGACACAGAACAAACAACATTAGATTAACTCCAGATCTATCAGTTTATTTGCCAAAAATCACATATGGATTTCCCAAGGAGATGGACAGAAAGACAGATGGAAAAAGAATGGAGCAAGTAGCCAGAAGATTTTTACTGGCTAAGTAAACCTAGGCAAGATGCTAGTCCTCCTGGCAAATTGCCTTCTGTGGGGGGTGGGGGGAGGGAAGTAAGATTAGGGGAAAAATTGTAAAACTCAAAATAAATAAAATCTTTAAAAAAGATGCTAGTCCTCACCCTGCCTCAATTTCCTAATATATAAAAAGTGATAATATTATTTTCTTATTTATTTTACAGGATATTACAAGGATCAGATGAGATAAGAGATAGAAATCATCTGAATAAGTTAAAAGTACTATATTATACAAATTCAAAGCATTATTATAAACAATATCATTAAAGTTTATCACAGTTTACATTTTTCTCTTTCCTTTTTATCCTCCTATGGGTTTTTCCTCTATTACATTTTATTTTTCCCACATACACATAAAAACAGTATCATTTTTAAAATTTTGAGTTACAAATTCTCTCCCTTTCTCCCCACCAACAATGCCCATCTTGAGATAAGCAGCAATTTGATATATATGCAATCATGCAAAAATTACTATAATACTCATGTTGTGAAAGAAGACACAAAACAAAAAAGGAAAAAATAAATTAAAAAAATAAAGTGAAAATTAGCGTGCTTCAATCTGCATTCAGATTCCATTTGCTCTTTCTCTGGATGTAGACAGCATTTGGAATTGTCTTCAATCATTGTATTTCTAATACAATGAAAGACTAGTTAAGTCATTCACAATTCTTCATCATATAATATTGCTGTTACTGTGTACAATGTTTTCCTGGTTCTGGTCACTTCACTCTGTGCCAATTCATGTAAATCTTTACAGGTTTTTCTGAAATCATCCAGCTCATCATTTCTTGTTATACAAGAAATTCCATTCCATTACAAAATTATACCAAAACTGCTTAGTCATTCCCTAACTGATGAACATCCCTTCAATTTCCATTTCTTTGCCACCACAAAAAAAAAAAACTACTATAAATATTTTATTACCTATGTTTCCTTTTCCTTTTCTAAAAAATCTCTTTGAGATATAGACCTGGTAGTTTTATTACTGGATCAAAGAGTTTGCACAGTTTTATAACCCTTTGAGCATAGCTTCATACCGCTCTCCAGAACAGCTGGATCAGTTCATAATTCTTCCAACAGTGCATCAGTGTCCCAATTTTTCCACATTCCCTCTAACATTTAGCATTTTCCTTTTCTGTCACATTAGCCAATCTGAGAGGTATAAGATAGTACCTTAGAGTTGTTTTAATTTACATTTCTCTAATCAACAATGATTAAGAGCTTGTTTTCATATGACTATAGATGGCTTACCTGTTCATATCCCTTTACCATTTATCAATTGAGGAATGACTTGTATTTTTATGAATCTGACCCAGTTCTATAGATATCTGAGAAATGAAGTCTTTATCAGAGACACTTGCTGTAAAAATTGTTTCCCAATTTTCTGCTTTCCTTCTAATCTTGATTGCATTGGTTTTGCTTGTGCAAAACTTTTTAAATTTAATATAATCAAAATTATCCATTTTATATCTCATAATGCTATCCCATTTGGTCATAAATTCTTCCCTTCTCCATTGATCTGAACAGGTAAACTATTCTTTGCTCTCCTAATTGGCTTATGGTATCATCCTGGTGTGAGTTGGTTTATGCTTAGCTTTTGCCATACTTTTTTTTTTAGTTTTCCCCAGTAGTTTTTGTCAAATAATAAGTTCTATCTCAAAAGCTTGGGTTTTTATGTTTATCAAATATTAAACTGCTATGGTAATTTACAAGTGTATCTTGTATAGCTAATCTAATTCCACTGATCCACCATGCTATTCCATAACCAAAGATTGTTTTGATGATTATCGCTTTATAATACAGTTTGAAATCTGATACAGCTAAACCACCTTCATTCACATTTTTTTATTCTCATTTTCTTGACATTTCAATCCTCCAGATGAATTTTGTTATCATTTTTTCTAGCCTTTTAAAATAATTGTTGGTAGTTTGATTGATACGGCACTGAATAAGTAAAATAATTTAGGTAGAATTATCATTTTTATTATACTGGTTTGGCCTACCTGGATCAATTAATATTTTTTCATTTTTTTTATATTTAATTCTGAAGTGTTTTTTTTTGTATTCGTGTTCCCATAGATCCTGGATTTGCCTTGGTAGATAGACTTCCAAGTATTTTATATTTTTTACAATTTTTTTTAAGTTTTTGCTAGACAATGGAGTTAAGTAGCTTGCCCAAGGCCACACAGCTAGGTAATTATTAAGTGTCTGAGGCTGGATTTGAACTCAGGTACTCCTGACTCCAGGGCCTGTGTTCGATCCACTCTGCCACCTAGCCTCCCCTTTGCTGATTTTTTTGATAGATACTATTTATTATTTTAAGAAAAGCTCTGTTTATTCCTATGCCCTTTAGTGTTTTTAATAGGAATGGGTGCTGTATTTTATAAAAAGTTTTTTCATCATCTATTAAGATAATCATATGATTTCTGTTGGTTTTATTATATACAGAATTATGTTGATAGTTTTCCTAATACTAAACTGGTCCTGCATTACTGGTATAAATCACATCTGGTCATAGTGTATATATTCTTAGTGATTCATTATTATAATCTCTTTGCTAGTATCTTATTTTTTTTTTGCTCTCCCTGGTTTAGGTAGCAGCATCATATTTATGTATAAAAGGAATTTGATAGGATTCCTTTTTCATTTTTTTCATTCAAACTTTTTCCAAAAAGTTTCTATAGTATTACAATTAATTGTTGTTTAAATTTTTGGTAGAATTCACTTGTGAATCCATCTGATCCTGGGGATTTTTTTTAAGGGAGGTCCATTAATGGTTTGTTCCATTTCCTTTTTAAGATTGTATTTTTCAAGCATTCTCTTTCCTCTTCTTTTATTCTGGGCAATTTATATATTTATAAATATTTATTTCACTTAGATCATCAGATTTCTTGGTATGTAATTGGGTAAAATAGCTCCTAATAGTTGCTTTAATTTGTGAATTCACCAGTTTCATTTTTGATAGTTAATTTGGTTTTCTTCTTTTCAAAAATCTTATTAACCAATGATTTTTCTCTTTTTAAAATTTTTTTCATAAAAACAGCCTTTTGTTTTTATTAGTTCAATGGATTTTTTTATTTTCAATTTTACTAATCTCTACTTTGATTTTCAAAATATTTGTGGATTTTTAATTTGTTCTTTTTCTAGTTTTTTTTAGTTAAAGACTCTTTTTTTGTTTTATTGATATAAGCTTTTAAAGACAGCAAATTTGTCCCAACTACTGCTTTGGTTGCATCCCATACAATTTTATATGTTCTTCTCACTGTTGTCATTCTTTTTAATGAAGTTATTGGTTATTTCTATGATTTGTTCTTTGACCCACTTATTCTTTAGTTTCCAATGAATTGTCTACAAAAAAATTGTAGACTATAAAATACTTTGAAGTCTACCTACCAAGGCAAATCCAGGATCTATAGGAACACAAATACAAAAAAAAAACACTTTTCACACAGAATTAGATATAAAATGTAGTTTTCATTTTGAGATCTCTTTCAGGAGGGTATGAACTCTTTTAATTTCTATTTTACCCACTGGTTCTAGGATATTAAGGCTGTTTCCAATGAATTTTAACCTATTTTCTACTGCTCATTGTTAAATCCATTATGATTGTGTGATTTTTTTTTTAGGTTTTTGCAAGGCAAATGGGGTTAAGTGGCTTGCCCAAGGCCACATGGCTAGGTAATTATTAAGTGTCTGAAACTGGATTTGAACCCAGGTACTCCTGACTCCAGGGCTGGTGCTTCATCCACTGTGCCACCTAGCCACTCCAGATAGTGTGATTTTTTTATGCCCTATTTGGGGTCAATTGTGTATTGATGCCATAAACTTCTGAGAAAAGGTATATTATTTTTTATTCCCATACCATTTTCTCCTGAGGTCTATCATATATGATGTTTCTAAAATTCTCTATATTGCCTTCTTTCTTGCTTAATTTTTAGTTAAAATTTATCTAATTCTGAGAGGGGAAATTCTATTTCCTTCTTTAACTCTCCTTTTTTTCACAATTTGGATGCTATACCATTTGGTGTATATCTGTTTAGTTTTGATACCATTCTGTTATTACTAGCTGCATATTTCAATCCTCTCTCTGTGTCTCTCTCTCTCTTTCTCTCTCTCCTTCCCTCCCTCTCCTTTTCCTTTCATCTTGTCCTTTCACACCATAATTTGCTTTTGATCACTCCCTTCCCCCAATCTACCCTCCCTCAGAATAGTACCCCCTTGCTTCTTATATCCTTCTCTTCTGCTATTTCCCTGTTATTCCTCTTGTGAGCCAATCTGAAGAGAGTAAGGTTTAGGTGATTCCCCTCATTCCCCATCTTTCCATGGTAATCTTTTGTGTCTCTTCACATATTTACACCATTTTTCCTTTCCCTTCCTTCTTCCTTATCAATCTTTGTGGAATCCTGAAAAACTACCCAAATGGTAATAAAACTGCTAAAAGTTATAAGTATCATCTTCTCATGTAGGAATATAAACCCATGTAAGGTTTAACTTTATTGAATCATTTCTGTGTTCTCTTTCCTGTTTATGTGTCTTGAGTCTAGTATTTGAAAATCAAGTTTTTTTGTTCAGCTCTGATCTTTTAATTAGAAATGCATGGAAGTTCTCTATTTCATTGTATATCTAATTTTCTCCCTGAAGGTTTAAATTCAAATTTCACTGGATAGGTGATTCTTGGTTATTTAGAATAGTATATTTCAACTCTCTGTTTCTTTAATGCAGAAGATGCTAAATAATTCTGATTTTTGTAGGTCCCCAGTATTTGTGAATTGTTTCTTTCTGATATTTGCAATATTTTCTCCTGGACCTGCAAGTTCTGGAATTTGGCTATAATATTACCAGGAGTTTTCATTTTGGGATCTCTTTCAGGAGAGGATGAATACATTCTTTTAATTTCTATGTTACCCACTGTTTCTAGGATATTAAGGCAGTTTTTCCTGATAATTTCTAGAAATATGATGTCTAGGCTCTTTTTTGATCTTTTTTGATCCAATAATTCTCAAATTATCTCTCTTGAATCTATTTTTCAGGTTAGTTCTTCTTCCAATGAGATAATTCAGTTTATTTTTTCATTCTTTTGATTTTGTTTGATTCATTCTTGATGTATCATAACTTCCATTTGCCCAATTCTACTTTTTAAGGAGTTGTTTTCTTCAGTGGATTTTTGTATCGCCTTTTCAATTTGGTCAATTCTACTTTTTTAAGTTGTTTTCTTCAGTGAACTTTTGTATATCTTTTTTTCCATTTTTTGTGTTTCCTTTACCAAGTTATTGACTATTTTTTCATGATTCTCTTACACCAATCTAATTTCTTTTCCCAATTTTTCTTCCACCTCTCTGATTTAATTTTTAAAATCCTTTGTGAACTCTTTTGAAGTTCTGAGAGCTTTTGGGGCATGAGATTAATTTACATTTTTCTTTGAGGCTTTATATGTATGTATTTTGAAATTGTGGTCCTTCTCAGTTTGTTTTGTAATCTTCCCTGTCACCATAGTAACTTTCTATGGTCAAGTTCTTTTTTTTTCCTCCTGCTCCTGGGGAGGAGGCACTGTCCTAAGCTTCTTTTAGTTTGCTCATTTTCCTGGAGTTGTTCACTGTTAAAGCAACCAGTAGTACATTAACTCTAATAACCA
This sequence comes from Macrotis lagotis, assembly GCF_037893015.1. Classification (NCBI taxonomy): domain Eukaryota; kingdom Metazoa; phylum Chordata; class Mammalia; order Peramelemorphia; family Peramelidae; genus Macrotis; species Macrotis lagotis. Next base: position 2,146,338 of record NC_133662.1, on the reverse strand, counting down.
GCAGATTCCTGAGAAATAACCTTTCTCAGGAGTCACTAGGAAAAATATATGTTCTTTTGGTCTAAAGTAGCATCAGGTAATAAACAACTCTATGTGATTATCAGAGTTACTAACATAGGACAGCACCTACCAGTACAAATTCCATGGGAAATTCAATGGGATATCGTTTGAAAGAGATCTTGATACATTTGTTGACTCTCAAAGCCACCATACAAATTAGAAACAGGAGGATGCTGGTGGAATTGGCTCTTGGGAGAGCTATACAGTAGTTAACTAGATTCTGAAAAGAAATACAAACAGAAAATTTGAGTGGGAACATTTTAATCTTCCTTGTATGTGTCCTAACTACATCAGCTGAAGTTATTAAAATTCTACAGATGTGGGACAAGCAGAGAGAGAGAGATTGTGAACCTCTGAAACAACAATTACACATTTTAAGGACAAAAGCAGAACTATTCTTCTCAAATGAGAAAAAGAAACCTTCTCTGCACTGATGTTTTGTTTTGCTTATTTTGATATCAATTAAAGAAAGTACCAGGACTCTTATCAGTTTATACCACCATTTCTTCAACATCTGTTCCACATAGACTTCTAGTATTCATGAAGGGTTTAGTTCTTCCAAAGAAAGAACTGAATTCTCCAAAGGAATGGCCCAATGGAAATTTAAAATAATAGTATTAGAAGTTTGTTCAGAGCCTCAAATATATGCTTCTGAATCTTGAGTAGATTGTTAATTTGGATATGTTATTATTTAAGGACTAGAGAAAAGAACCTTAGAGGCTTTTTCTGATCCTAAATTTCAACTGAGGCATGCTATAGTGAGAGAACTGAACTGGAGAGAGTTAATTCAAATAGTAGATTCATCTTACTGCAATTAACTAAGAATTCAAATCTAGAAGTTGAAACCTTTTGAGAGCAGATAAAAAATAGTGATTGTATAGAGTTGATATGGTCAGGGTCTTCTCAATTCTACCTATTTCTAGAGGAGTTCATGATCAAACTATTTTCACTCTTTTGCGGAGGAGGTATCTCTAAGTGGGGTAACTACTCACATAAAAGAAGGCGATAACACCACAATGGAAACGAACCATAATCCCAAAAACGAAGCACATTTGGGACATCATGACATGAAATGCAGTGGCTGCCAAATAAGCGTTAATTAGGGTGTCAGGCAGGTACTTGGTGACAAAATCCAATCTTAACAATCCAACAAGCAGCTGCAAATTGAAGAGGGAATGAAATAGAACTTAACAGTGATATTGGAAATCCCTAGAAGCTGCACCACTAAGTTGTGAAAATCAATCAAACAATCAACAATTCAGATGCAAATAATTCAGATTCTCTTCAAATTGTCTGGAGTTCAAATTCAGATAGTTACTTTTGGAGTCCTGATTATTCTAACACTTGTTATAACCACTCCCCTTGGAGTTGTACTTCTTATAAAGCTGAATAGCTAGATCTCCTTCCTTTTTCTAAAATAATAACCTTAGTAGAATGAATTTATTCACACACCACAGAGGAAGACTTATGGTTTATACAATACCCTTCTGTACCTCATCCCCCACCTCACTATGAAAATATATTATTCTCCCTTAATATAGTCCTAAGAACTCTGGAATCATAGCATGGTCCTCCACTATTCCTACTTGCAGTCCAGAAGTCATCCAAAAAGTCTCCACCCACATGACAGATCAACTGTTACCTACAGAGCAAGTAAGTCAGTCTAGCTGAAGCAGCAAGTTGTCTTATGGGAGAAGAAACAGGATATGGCCTATGCCAGATAAGTCATTTCACTGTCACTACTTCAACCACCATCTCCCCTCAAACTTTATTAAAAGAGATAACCCAAGACTCAGGCTCAGAGAATAGCAGACTCCCCCTCCGATCACCAGGCCTGTTTCCACCCAGTCGTCACCTAGGAAATTGACTCTATTAGAGATGTAACCTGGCAACTGCATCTTCAGTTGCAACAACTATTGAAGACCCTTTCTTTCTTCACCAACCCACCCTTCCATATTCTTTTTCTTAAGTTGTTGTTTGTTTTTTTGCAATACAATGGGGTTAAGTGGCTTGCCCAAGGCCACACTAGGTAATTATTAAGTGTATGAGGCTGGATTTGAACTCAGGTACTCCTGACTCCAGGGCCAATGCTCTATCTACTGTGCCATCTAGCTGCCCCCCAATATTCTTAAACCAAAGTCCTTAGCACTGTCAAACAGTTCAACATTTGAAATGTATACTTTTTTCTCCCAGTGGAAATGATATCAAAGAAGGAACTTTGTCTATGCAACTTAATGACCCTAAATTCCTTCCAATCTGTCTTGTAGCTGAAATCGCCTTTGTGAGTTGTCTATCATAGAATATGAGCTCCATGAAAGCTTCTCTAGTTAAATTCTAAGAGCTTAGCATAGTGCTAGATATGTAGTAAATTTTTAATATGTTTTTCATTAATTTTTCATTTTACTAGCAATCACTCTTCTTCATATATTTGGATTGTGAGAGTTAGAGCTGAGCCCTTAAAGATTATCCAGAGCAAAGGTTCCAAGAACTCCAAAACATTTTTAATAAGCTCATCTCAATAAACTTGATTCTTTGCAATCTTGTTCATTTTATTTTATGCATTTAGAAAACATTAACATGAGGATTCACCAGATTCACCAAAGGATTAAAAATTGATTTAGAACAACTTTCTCATTATATAGATGTATAAATCAAGAGTTTATGTGATTTGCCTATGATCACAGGATAGTAACCAGCAGAACTGGGCTGTTGCTAGAGACCAAATTGTTATTAAGATCTTTAGAAATAATACTTTTTTTGACCCACAAGATGACTTTTCACATTAATTTTCCTGTGACTTTTCAAAGGATTCAGTTGGAAAAGTTGTTAGCATCATGATGATAATATCAACTGATTTTCTCAAGTCCCTTCCTATGATATATTTTTAGAAGATGAAAACTACCCTATGAGAAACTGAAGGTATAATTATTGAACAAGGAACATATTCAAGACATTAGAATCCTGCTAAAATCTCCAGACATTTTGACTGAATGATCAAGTCCCTTTTTTATTTAAGGATACGAGACCAACAATAAATAACTCCCCAAAGCTACCAATTGTGAAATTATAAATGAAACAGAAATCTGGGGATGAATTTCCCTTAAAATTATACCAGTGCTAAAAAAATAATGGATTATGTAGAAATATGTACAAGGGTGGAATACATTGAGTCCCAAGGAATTAATTTTTCTTGTAGGGCAATTGTAGGTTTTTTGGCTGACACTGACTTTGTGTATGCCTCATTCCTTTTCCAACCAGACTACACAACTCAATCTATAGCTTCTCATTTTGAAGTAGTCACCATAACATTTAGTACAGTGCTCTGCAAACAATTGTATTTAATAAATGTTTATACAACTGTGGCAAGAGCATCTTGAATTCCATCTCCCCCCCCCCCCATAATTTCTCACATCTCTAGACACTTAACAAAAATGAAATTGTTTGAGTTTCTAGTGTTACCTGTAGAGAGGAATATTTTTTTAGGTTTTTTTTTCAAGGTAAATAGGGTTAAAGTGACTTGCCACTCAAGGTCACATAGCTAGGTAATTATTAAGTGTCTGAGGCCGGGTTTGAACTCAAGTACTCCTGACTCCTGGGCCAGTGTTCTATCCACTGTGCCACCTAGCCACCCGAGGAGGAATATTTTAAAAGACATCTGCCATATTTTGGAATCAGAAGTTAGAAGATACAAGACGTAGCAGAGGCCAGGGGAAGAAGGGGAGATGGATGGTCTTTGGTTACACAGCACTAAGCTAGTAATTGGGGAAGATTGCCGCTCTCCCACTTATCTGCCTGCAGACTAATCTACAGGGAGGGACAAGAAAAGTTGGAACTCAAGGAGATGACTGTTCCCTTACCTGTGCTGCTGTCTGGGGATATGAGACTAAGTAACATTTGGAAAAAGATTTTTAGAAGCATTTATCTCTGTGGTGACAATGAGAGGTAAATTGAGAAGAGTTCAAAGACAGAAGTTGATTTAAAATTCTATCTAGCAAGATTTTTGTCCCAAAATTCTAATCCTGGTCCTGGCACTTTCAGTTTCTCTTCAATAAATATACTCTAATTCCTAAGTGATCCCTATTGGGGATCGTGCTGAGAATGAGAAAGAGAGGATAATCCTGAAGAATGGGGAACAAACATGAACCAAACTAGTTGTGAACCAAGAAAGATATGAGATGTACCCTTAGATGGAAATCTGAGTAGGCATAAAAGATAAGCTTGTTGGGGAGACCCATTCACAAAAATTCCAAGCATAAAAATGACATGTGAGCAAATATTAGCTGTCCTCAGCCCTAGGTGCAGTTACTTAAAATGCATAGAGCACCACCTGGTGTCTTGCTTGGATATTGCAAAGTGAATAGCTGTTACCTACCATGATCCCTACTGCAATGTAAGCACTTCCCCTATGTGTCTAGTTTATTGTTTTAAACTTAACTAATTAGCTACAGAGCTTCGTAAGTGAAGGACTAGCACTGTAGCCAGAGAAGCTGGTCAGTTGTCTGGATGGACCTGAAGATTTATTTGCCCTCTGATAAGGAAACAATAGTCAATAAAGTAAATAAATTTTTGGTGTTAATGTATTTTGATTGAGGATTTGTCACAACAGGGAAAAAACAAGACTCTAACTTCATAAGACCAAACCAAAAATATAATGTGTCTTCCCATTTATGTTAAGTAATGTTCTTTTCAAATACCATAAGATAAAGTAAATGTCTTCCATGGGGACTGAATAATGAAAAGGCTCTCAGAGGCATGCATCTCTGAATTGTTTCCTAATGTTTCTATTCTCCCTTCTTTGATTATTAAAGATTGAAAAATGAAACAACTTCTATATAGATCATACTAAATCTTAGGATTTTTTTTTCTCATGGAAGATGTCATGCTGCTTCTATATGTACTTAACTGTCCTTGTATGGACAGTAGTCCTGTAACTAATATTCTTCCCCCTATATTCAATCCCCCTCTAATTGATCCTATCAGACTACTTGTCATTGTGTAGAGCTGGACATATAACTCTGCTGCTAAAAAGCTTGAAATGGCATTATTCATAAAACTCATGGCATTAAAATCCTTTCATAAATTATAATATCTATGTTTCCAGTTTTATCTCATCCTGTAATCATTCTACATGTTCCCACCAAACTATGATGCTCACTTAGCTCCACAAATTCCCCATAGTACAATATGTCTGTGTTCATTCAGTTCCTTGTGACTGAAATGCTCTTCTTCACTCTCAATCCTACCTTTAAGGCTCAATTTAAATTCTATCTCCTAAAACCTTCACTGATATACTACTTAGGAATGACGTTTTCCCCAAGGCTACACGTGGCACTTAAAATATACTGTGATTATTTTTGGGTGTAAAATATTCCTCCTCAAATATGTGCTATAGAGAGTCAGGGATCATATATTATCTCAATTTTGAATCATCTTCCTTCCATCTCCCAAATCCTACTAAAATGCTCTATCTACAGTGAATACTTAAATGATGTTTACTGAAAAGGCAACAACTCATTCATATATATCAGAGGGCATAGAAATATAAGTCTATTCAGAAATAAATCACTGCAGTTTCAGAAAATATTGCACACAATTATTAAGTGTCTGAGGCTGGATTTGACTCAGATCCTCCTGATTCCAGGGTTGGTGCTCTATCCATTGCATCACCTAGCTTGCCCCCTAGGAAAGGATAATCTTAATTCCTTGGTTTCTCCTTGAGGATTTCTTGGGAAGAGAGGACACAAGTACACAAGTACCTGGATAATTCCAGTCAGAAAGGTTACAGCTTGCATGATACTGAGAGCCTTCTCATAATCCAGGGAGTAGGTTGGATCTTCAAAGTCACCCCTGACAAAAGTTCCCATTAGGAGGTGACCAGAATTGAACAGTATTTTACTTAGGATATTCGCCATCAATGCACTCATAAGAAAGAAGTTTCCTGTGAAACAAACAGAATGATTAGGCTAGAAGGCAATCCCATTTTCTGTTGACACAGGCAGACTTGGAAGCATCTAAAAGAGGCAAAATAAATAATCAGAGCCTATAACCTGAAAAAGTTATTTTGGTTGCAGGTTTTCATTCCAAATTGGGATAAGAGCTAGAAGAGGGTAGGGAAATAGTTGTTTTCCAGGAGTCAATAAAACCCAAAGGGATGTATATATATGTGTGTGCTTGTGTGTGAGTCTGTCTGTCTGTGTCTGTGTATAGAAAGGCAGGCAGGCAGGCAGGCAGACAGATGGATATCTCAGTCAATGTACCTATTCTTTGGGAAATGAGAATGAGAGGGAATGGTGATTTTATTATTACAAAATCATATTAGCTTTGTAAACCTGTGGCCAACATAAATCTTTAAGATTAAATTAATGAATGGAACCATCTCTTCATATGGATTTAATTTCTTTAAGTTGCATGAGAGAAAATGAGATTTTGATTCTTCTCCTTTCCCATTAAAAAAAACAGTTCTTTTAGCTGTGTAGCCCAGGTGAAATATCTGAGGAAATGTAACATTTTCCCCTAAAGTAGCATATTAAGAAACTGGAGGCAAAATTTTACAGCAAAAGTAAATATGCACATTCAATCCATATAAACAATATATACCTTTTTGCTATTTTTCTTCATGGGTACATGTTCCTCCTGTCTTAGTCATTCCATTTTTAAAGAGAGAAATATAGAAAGTTCATTAAGCTTCTTTAGCTACATACACACCTGACTGGGTCAATAATATCATAAACTTCCCTTTCCTCTCTCTCTGAACTCACCAATAGACACATGATGAGATGTTCCAAAAATTATATAGATCAATGAGCAACAGAAAGAAGAATAGGAAATATTGAGGGGTGGGATCAGCATCCTTATTAGCACAGCGAGTATCAAACCTGAAAGGTACAAATGCAATGGTTTAAGTGACAAATTGTAGCTGATCTTAAAAGTTATACACTTTATGTGAAACTATGTAATGTATTCTAAAATAACAATGATACATGTGTAGAGCCTAGTGATTATGCATGTTTGTATGTATAAGTACTTCATAAAACCTAAAACCATTCTATTAATTGTCATTTTATTAACCCCTTGATTTTTAGCTCTATCAACCTGTCATGGTTTCTTCCCTAAAAAGTGCTGACTCAGTCAGCAACATCAAATAAGCACATAACGATTGCCATAGGATAAGAAACTTTGACCCACTGGAGAGAAAGTTGGAATTATGTCCAAAGGGCAATAAAACTGTGCATACCCTTTAATCCATCAATGTCACTGCTAGGTATTCCTCCCAAGAGATCATGAACAAGGGTAAAAAACCCTAATATACAAAAATATTTATAGCAGCTCTTTTCATTGGGGGTAAAGAATTGGAAATTGAGGAGAGTCCATCAGTTGAGAAATGGCAAATAAATTGTGGCATATGAATGCGATGGTGCACTATTATTCTATAAGAAACCATGAAGGAAAGGATTTCAGAAAAGCCTGGAAAGACTTGTCTGGTGATGCTGAATGAAAAGAACATTAATACAAATTAACAACAACATTGGATGATGATCAACCATGATGGACTTGTTCATTTCAGCAGTACAATAATCACAGTCAATTCTAAAAGACTTGTGATGGAAAATACCATTCCTATCCAGAAAAGGAACTATGGGGTTTAAATGTAGACCAAAGTATACTATCTTCAATTTTTAAAAGTTGTCTTATGTACTGATCTTTTTTCTCTCTCTAATGTTCTTTTTTCTGTTTGGATTTGATTCATAACATGATTAATATGGATCTATGTTCAACATGGTTATACATATGAGCCTATATTAGCGTGCTTTCTGTCAGAGGAGGAGGAGGGAAAGGAGGGAAGGAAAAGACTGTAAAACTCAAAACCTTGCCAAAAAAAAATATATATATATATTAATTTTTAAGAAAAGAAATGTTGACCCAGTCCAGTTTAGGGACTCATTTTATTCTTCATCAGAAACAACACTTTATGAGTCACTTAAGTTCTGAAGAACAAAATCTACAATGTTACCTCTTGACCAAATATTCCATCCTGGATTTTTGTGAAGGTCACAAAAAGTCAACCTCCTCAACATCCTCTCAAGAGTAGCAATAGAAATGCTATCCAAAAGGGGCAAACTATCAGAAAGCTCAAAAGAAAATTTAAAAATCACTAAGAAGAAAAGAAACACAAAGAGTTGTAACACAATGAAAAAAAATGAATTAAAACAATACTCCATGGGAATACTACAGTGCATATTGCAATTCATCCAAGCCTTCTTGGTGATACAGGGCTTCCAAATACACCAATGCAGTTTTTGGGCTGTTCACCTTTACTTTTGTTGAATGACCAGACAACATCCTTAATTTTAATCTTAGATTTTCTAAATGATATCTTTTGTACCTCTCCTTGTGCACAAGTTACTATTGGTAATATGCTGCAGCCTTCTCTTATCAATCATATACTTCTAGACTGCATTATGGTTTATGAATTTGATCCATTAGAGATTTTATGGTATCTAATAATTCATAATTATATAACATCATTCAGATGAATATTGGTATTAAAATCACCAATGTTAGGGGACATCTTGGGTTTACTGAAAAGGCAACAACTCATTCATATATCAGAGGGCACAGAAATGTTAAGTCTATTCAGAAAGAAATCACTGAAAAGTATTTACTGAAAAGACTACACAATTTCCCATGTATAATCTACCTCATCTTCATCTTCCTAATTAATTAATTCTAGGTCCAGTTCTTTGTGCCATTACTGGGCCTCTCGAGAATGATGTACTAGGGGTGGCTAGGTGGTGCAGTGGATCGAACACTGGTCTTGGAGCCAGGAGTACCTGAGTTCAAATCCAGCCTCAGAAACTTAATAATTACCTAGCTGTGTGGCCTTGGGCAAGCCACTTAACCCCATTTGCCTTGTAAAAAAAAACAAACAAAAAAACTTAAAAAAAAAGAATGATGTGCTAATAGAATTAGTCCCATGAGCTGCATCCATCTTCATTTTAAGCTGAATGCAATTCTTTATCTTCTATTTTCCTCTAAAAATTGCTAATTCAATCATCTGTTGCTCATCAATTTGACTAAAAAAGTCCTACAGCTCTTTAGGGTTTGCTGAAGTCAGCAAAACATCTTTAAATAGTGGCATCTAAAGGATTTCAATAGCTATAAGAAATCTTTCCATATATAGACATTTTTCAACTTTTCAACAATAAGCAAAGAAAACTCATAAACAAAATATCAGAATAAAAATATACAGAAATAATACCAAGAGTAATACAAGAAACAAAGTTAAAATTTTCTTGAGTGCACAATAAAATGGATAATAGACACTTAAAAAAATTAAAGAAACTAAAATAGCAAAAAATGTTCACAAGGAACTGAGTGTGACTAAGGAACTTGAGGAGAAAATGTCAATGAAATTCAATAGTTTAAAAATATACATGAGAAATATAAGCAAAGCAAATGATAAAAACAAGAATGATTTTAAGTGAAGTGGTAGAAGGAGCAGTAAAAATAGAAAAATAAACCCATAAAATAGCCTAATAAAAACAAAGAACTAACATTTATTGATACTAAGTTTTACAAAGTTCTTTCCTCATTAAAACAATGTGAAGTAGATATTGCAAATATTACTACTTTACAGTGAAGCCAATAGACTGTAAAATTGAAATTTGACTTTAAATCTATTTTCAGGTTTATTCAAGCTAGATTTAATATTCTTTTTTCCTCAGTTCCTTCCCTTTGTAAATTTCATCCACCAACCACAGTCCAAAAAAACTTGCATTCACGTCAAAATTATCTCCACAGTTGTAATCCCACCCATTACCCTTCTTTAACTTGAAAAGGTTACAAGCCAAGACCAAAGTGAAGGGAGTGTTGGTGCATCTTCTGTTGGCAGATGATTGTGTATCTAATGCGGCCTCTGAAGCCGAGATGCAACAAAGTATGGATTGATTCTCTGCTGCTTGTGCTCATTTTGGTGTAACAACACCAAGAAAACACAAGTGCTCCATCAGACAGCACTATACCATCCATTTGTGAAATTATCAATTACAGCAAATGGAGAAGTTTTGAGTACTGTGGACAAGTTCACTTACCTTAGCATTGTCCTTTCCAAGGAGGTATACATTGATAATGAGGTTGACACTTGCACTGCCACAGCTAGGCTCCGGAAGAAAGTGTGGGAGAGAAGAGGTAATAGACTGACTACCAAACTGAAGGTCTACATAGCCGGTGTGCTGACCTCATTGTTGCTATATACCTGTGAAACCTGAACAATCCACCATTACCACCTCAAGAAACTAACTTGTTTCCATTTAAATTGTCTTAGGAAGATTCTGAAGATTCCCTGGAAGGAGAAGATACCAGACACTGAGGTCCTTTCTCAAGCTAAACTGCCTAGCACTCCAACAATACCACAGAGAATACAATTACGATGGGCTGTGCACATTGTTAGAATGCCAGGAGGTCAGAAGAAGAGATACTGAGACACCCTAAAGGTCTCATTGAAGAACTTAAGAATTGATTGTACAGCATGAGAGACACTGGCACAGGGCTTCCCAGCATGGTATGCCCTCAACAGTGAGGGTGCTGCACTCTATGAGGAAGGCAGTATTGAAGCAGCTCAAAAGGAAATGTGACATTCATAAGTTTAGGATACCCTGGGTGTTCACATGGACCACTTGTGCCTGTCCTGTGGTAGAGCATTCCAAGCTCATATTGGTCTGATCAGCCACAGACACACACTGTAATTTGTCTGAAACAGTGATGTCATTTTGATCTTCTTTAATAATAAGGACAAGAACCAACCCATCATCCACTTTCCAGATAAACTTGGTTAACTTAAAAAGTCAAATTTCATCAATTTAAACTGCTGTAGCAGTTCTCTTTGCCTAAAGACTAGTCTCATAACCTGGGAATCTTTGTCTTGATCATGGTTAAAGGGGTTTCATAAAAGGGAGATCCACCTGATGTTAATCTCAGTTCTGACCACACCATCAAGAGCTAATCAGAAGAAGGCACAACTGGGTTACTTGAGATTTTGCTAATATTATAAAAGACATGACAAACTTCAGTCAAGGTCTATGATTATTGAGAGAGGGAATAATTCAATTTATTGGTTATTGCTAGGTTAATTAATAAATTGATCATACTCAGGATCTTGTCTCTCGGTCTACCTTAGTTTCAATTGTGACAAGACTCTCCCCAGGTCATACAACTAGCAACTGTAGGACTGGAATTTAAAGCCAGGTTTTCCCTGACTCTAAGTCCTGAACAGTTTCCCCTATACTACACTGTGTTTCATATCTAGATTGGAAAAAAGATTTAGAATCAATACAGATAATTTTTCCTAACTGGATGGAAAATCCAGAAAAGAAAATTTATGAACTATCATGAACTTTTAAAACTACAAACAAGAAAATAAACTACTATATTTCAAAATATAATTTAAGAAAATTTTCCAGAAATACTGAAGCTAAGAGACAGATTTAAAACAGAGTTGCCAACAGGGATAAATCCAAAATTCAACTCACCTAGAAACATCACTGTGGGGGGGGGGCAGAGCCAAGATGGTGGCATGCAGGAAATGCTGCCCCCCAAACTCCAAAAAGACAAACAAATGAGGGCTATAGCCAAAATTTAGAGGGGCAGAACCCACAGAAAGACTGAGAGATACATTTTCCCAATCCAAGATAACTTAGAAGTTCTGTGGGAAAGGTGGGTTTCACCAGGACAGGGGGTTGGAAAAAAAGCCACAGCCCAGCCCAGCCCAGCCCAGCCCAGCCCAAAGATCACTGGAAACAGCTTTAAGGGGTGAGGAGAGAACTTTGCTGCACCTGAGTGAGTGTGGAGTGGGGAGCACTGGCTGCAGAACTTGCGGGGAGAATCTGGAGAAAGCAGCCTGCACCCCCAGAGACCGTAAGGGAAGTCTGCAGAGATTTCTCTGCTCTCCCTGGGGTAGGACCCTGCTGTTTGCCTACACTCAGATATTGCAGTTTGGGCTTCCATACTAAATAACCAAGCTGGATCCCTCCTTATAGCCCCAGGGCAAAGAGAAGTGTGGGGGGGTCTACATATCAAAGCACAGGCTAGAGGGCATAAGACCTTGGAGCAATAAAGGTTCCCCAAAGCCTTGGAAGTGCTGTAAATTAAGTCTTGGGCTGAGGAAATGAGTAAACAACAGAAAAAGAAGAATCTGACCATAGAGAAAGATCAAAACACATACTCAGATGATGACAAAAATTGAAGCTTCCATATCCAAAACTTCCAAGAGAAAGAGAAAATGGGCTCAGACTATGGATGAGCTCACAAAGAACTTTGAAAAGCAATTAAGGGAGGAGGAGGAAAAATTGGGAAGAGAAATGAGAGAAATGCAGGAAAATCATGAAAACCAAATCAAAAGCTTGGTGAAAGATATACAAAAAAATACTGAAGAAAATAACATGTTAAAAACCAGTTTAGGCCTAATGGGAAAAAAAAAAGACAAATGAGGAGAAGAATGTCTTAAAAAGCAGAATTGGCCAGCTGGAAAAGGAGATAAAAAAGCTCTCTGAAGAAAATAACTCCTTCAAATGAAGAATGGAATTAAAGGAAGTTGATGACTTTACAAGAAAACAGGAAGAAATAAAACTCTTCCAAAAAAAAAAGGCATAATTTAGAAGAAAATGTGGAATATCTCATTGGAAAAACAACCAATCTCAAAAACAGATCCAGAAGAAATAATTTAAAAATTATTGGGCTACCTGAAAGCCATGACCAGGAGAAGAGCCTAGACTTAATTTTTCAAGAAATAATACAGTAAAATTGCCCTGAGAATCTAGAAGCTAAGGATAAAATAGAAATCGAGAGAATTTACCAGTCACCCCGGAAAAAGATCCCAAAAGAAAAACTTCCAAATTCCAAAACTCACAAATCAAAGAGAAAATTTTAAAAGCTGCCAGAAACAAGCAATTCAACTACCGAGGCTCCATAGTCAGTATTACACAGGATCAGGCAGCATCTACATTAAGGTCTCATAAGGTTTGGAAAGTGATATTCCAGAAGGCAAAAGATCTTGGTCTACAACCGAGAATCAACTACCCAGAAAAACTGAACATCCTCTTTCAGGGGAAAAGATGGACTTTCAATGAAACGGGGGACTTTCAAACTTTCCTATTGAGATGACCAGAGCTGAACAGAAAGTTTGATCTCCAAGTACAGGACTCTATTGAATCATAGAGGGAGTGGAAGAGAGAGACTAACTATGAGGAATTTGATGATGTTGAACTGTTTGAATTCTTGCATGAGAAGAAGATATTGATAACTCATATGAACTTTCTCATTTATAAGAGCTGTTAGAAGGAGCATATATAGACAGGACATAGGAAGGAGAGGAATATAATGGTATGATGTGGTAAAGGGATGGAGTCAATGGATGATGGGGAAAGTACTGGGAGGAAGGAAAAGGAGATGAAGAAGCAGCTGAGAGATTTCACATAAGAGTCAAGAAAGGGGGTGGCTAGGTGGCGCAGTGGATAAAGCACCAGCCCTGGAGTCAGGAGTACCTGGGTTCAAATCCAGTCTCAGACACTTAATAATTACCTAGCTGTGTGGCCTTGGGCAAGCCACTTAACCCCATTTGCCTTGCAAAAACCTAAAAAAAAGAGTCAAGAAAGCTTTCTCAATGGAGTGGAGGTGGGGAAGGCAAGGGGGAATGAATGAGTGAGCCTTCATTCTCATCAGAGAGGAAATAACATACACACTTAATAGGGTGAGGAAATCTATCTTACCCTAGAGAAAAATGAGAAGGGATGGAATAAGGGGGAATGGGGGGATAGGTGATAGAAGAGAGGGAATATTGAGGGAGAGGGTACTCAGATACAACACACTTTTGGACAGGGTCAGCATGAAAGGAGAGAGAGAATAGAATAAATGATACTGTGGAGAAAGAGAGTGTAAGTACAGCTAGTAAGAGCAACTGTGGGAAAAATATTGAAGCAGCTTCTCTGGTGTACTTATGATAAAGAAAGCAATTCATCCCAGAGACTGAGCCATTGAAATCTGAACACAGACTGAATTACAATTCTCTCTCTCTCTCTCTCTCTCTCTCTCTCTCTCTCTCTCTCTCTCTCTCTCTCTTCTTGAAGGTTTCTCATCTTCTTGGGGGGGGAGGGGGTTTATGTTTATTCTTATAACACATTCGATTTACATCAATGTATGGCATGGAAATAATGTAGAGACTATCAGACTACCTTCTGTGGGGGGGAGGGGAAGGGAGGGTGGGGAGAAAATTGTAGAATTCAGAGCCTTGCAAAAAATGATGGGTACATATTACTATTGTATATAATTGGAAAACAAATTAAAATGTTAAAATGTCAAAAAAAAAAGTCTATGATACAAGCATACACAAAAGAAACATCACTGTCAAGTTCCAAGATTATAATGGCAAGGAGACATTCTTAAAAGCACTCAAGAGACTTCACATATCAAAAAATACCAATCTGAATTTCACAAGAATTTCTTTTTATAAAAACAAGAAAGAAGATGAAAAATTAAGAGGTACAAAACCCCATCCCTAAATCAGCTTCCCAATAAAGTAAAGCATTCTTTTGAAAGACAAAAAGATGGACATTTAAAAATCAAACTACCTGAGAAAATCATAAGGAAAAGGTCAATCTGAGAGCACTCTTTGTCCTGAAAAGTCAACAAAAGCAAAGAGCCTGAACTAGACCTGGATTATCCAATTAAGTCTTTTAATCAATCTATAATTTTCAACTGGGATTAACCAGTCACTATTTCAATGGTGGTGAATGTGTGGTTGTGGATGTGGGTGTGGGGAAAATGAAACAATAGTTACATGTTTTGGTTGACTATTAAATAACACAGTTGAGCATGGGAGGAAAGTTAAAAATGAAAGAGAAGAATGAAAAGTTATGACAATTACAAATTTAAAAAAAAGAGTGGAAGATGAAGATGTATAAGAATCAATGCAAATGTGAAGCCTCCATTTTAAGCAAGGATGAAAAGGAAGTTCAGAAACTTTGGCAAAGCATATCTAATTGGATAACTATAGGACCTTTGCTTAGTGTTTAAAAAAACAAAAACACCAAAAATGCAGTCCTGGGGAAGATTTCCCAGAGCTACAGTCAATATTGGCAAGGAAAGATAATGGTTATATTTAATTGCTTTTGTATACTGTTTAATTCTTTTTTCTCAAATTAGACCATGACATCTTGGAGGTGATGCAATTTGTCCTCCATTCTCAAAGAAAATTATAATATCTTGGAGGTGATGCCATGATATACATGTGAATTGGATTTGGGTCAGGGGGTGCTGTACTGTCACCAGCCTCACTTTCTTCTCTGAAGCCATCTGGGTCCAGTGACCAGATTTGAATCAGGATGACTGGAGATGACTGACCCTGGATGTGAGACAAACAGAATTAAGTGACTTGCCCAGGGTCACACAACTTGTAAGTGTCAAGTGTCTGAGATGGGATTTAAACTCAGGTCCTCCTGATTCCAGGTCCACTGCTTTTGTATTTTCATAGAATTAATCTCTTTAATACTAGTTTCCTTTGATGGGGCTGTTAGAAATCCAAACCTCTAAAGTTAACTAGTAAGCTTCTCATATCAAGTTCATGCTTTTATGCTCTGAATTTCTCTTTCTATGCTTCTGTTCATCAGAACAGTTCTGGATCTTGAATAAAATAAGGTTAAAGGTACCTTAACAGGTACCTTAGAGGTGACTGAACTTAAAATAAAATGGCTTCTCATTTTTGTGATTTGCCTAATATCACACCAGTAGTAAGTAGAAGAGCTAGGATTTGAACCCACTTCTCCTACTCCATATCCAGTAATCTTTCCACTCCATCAAGAAAGACAACACTAACTCTTTACTTCTTAGATTAAAAGGTCACAGATTGCTTATAAATTAGGAGGTGCAACAAACAGCTTTACCAGTATGCCAGCCCCCTTTTCTTAATTTGCTTTGTTTTTAGTTCCACTGTTTATTTTTAATTCTCAGTTCTTTGATCTTTGCTCCTGGATTTCATTGTTGCCATACTCTCTGATCAATGTAGAGCACTTGTAGTCAAGAAGCTCTGAGTTCAGATTTTACCTCAGAAACTACATGTGTGACTGAGCAAATTACTTAAGCCCTTTCTGTCCCAGATTTTAAATCTGTATTATGGATATAATAATACCATACTTAATCTCCCAGGTTTGTCTGGAGGATCAAATGAGATAACATTTATAAAGTCCTTTGCAGACCTTAATGTGCCATTTAAGTACTAAGTATTCATATTTTTAATGTTGTTCTTATTACAAAGATATGTCCATTGGACTCTGATTTTGCTATGTTACATGTGTAGCAGGGTGCTTAGGCACAAGCCCTTCACCCTGGGAAAAGAAGGTTGGTTCTTTCACTTCTCTATCTTTTAGGAAATTTGTCAAATAACAAGGAGAAGCCTAGGATGGGTTCCAAGTCTTCTCTTAGCAAAGAATTGCTGAGTAAGACATTTTATATTTGTATCTACAGTGATAGATTGAAGAAAAACACTAAGTGCTCAGGGATAGCTAGGTGGTACAGTGATACAAAATCCAGTAGCCCTGGATTCAGGAGTGCTTGACTTCAGATTCACCCTTAGACACTTGATATTTAATAGCTGTATAACATTGGGCAAGTCACTTAATTCTATTGTCCCACAAAAAAATTTAAAGAAAAAATAACAAACCAAAAAACCAGAGGTGCTCACTAGAATGTGGTAGGACCTGCCTTAGATATCTACCTGTTTGAAAATGGACTTGCTTTCTCTTACTGTGAATGTTTTTCAGCTCTGCATGTGATCTGAAGGACAAAGGACATGTAAGATAGTTAAATTCCTCTCTCTCTCTGAGGCAGAAAAGGCCTCTTATTTTGAAGTTAGATTAGAGGGACTACTGAAGAAAATGGTGCTCAAACATACATTAACTATAGAGCACTTGAATCACAAAGGGCTGACCCATATGTTCAGGTGACCTTAGATCAGTTGTCTCCAAATTTTTTTGATTGTGTATGATTAAAATATTTTTGAGAATATATATATATATATATACATATATATATATATATATATATATATATATATATATATACCCTCCCTCTGTGTATTTTCTTAGTACTCTACTAATAATTTTGTACACTATAAAATTTATTTATTTTTTTTAGGTTTTTTTGCAAGGCAAATGGGGTTAAGTGGCTTGCCCAAGGCCACACAGCTAGGTAATTATTAAGTGTCTGAGACCGGATTTGAACCCAGGTACTCCTGACTCCAAGGCTGGTGCTTTATCCACTACACCACCTAGCTGCCCCTCACTATAAAATTTATGTAAAAAATATAAAATTTAATGGATGAGCTAAAGACAAAATAATATTTGAGCTTATAATCAATAGGCTGTAGGGGGCAAAGCCAAGATGGCAGAATAAAGGCAAGGAGTCACCTAAGCTCTCCCCCAAACCCCTCCAAATACATTTAAATAATGACACTAAACAATTCTAGAATGGCAGAACTCAAAAAAAAAGAGTAAAACAATTTTTCAGCCCAAGACAACTTAGAGGAAAGATCTATTGCACCAGAGTGAAGAGATCAATACAGATCAGTCCCAGCAATTCAGTGACTGAATCAGTGGCAGCAGTGGTGATTTCCAGACCTCTCAGCCCAGAGACAGCAAAGACAATTTGGAAGGTCAGCAGAAAAAAATCTATCAAGCTCCAAGGTGTGGGTAGTAGAACACAGTTCAGGGAAGGTCTCAATTGTGCAGACCTGACCCTAGCAGACCAGGAGCAGGCCTTGGGAACCACTGAATCATCATCATCAGCTGTTATTTCTGGAGCTCTCAGCCCAGTGGGTCAGAAGGAGATTAAAGGGTCTCTTTATTACTACTGAGGCAGGACTCTGTTGTTTTGCCCATACCTGAGATCTGGTTCATAGTCCTGAGTACGAGAAAGAAAAGGAGCAGGGGGCAGAGCCAAGATAGTGACAAGACAGGATCACCTCTTAGGCACTCTCTCATAAAACTTACAAACTAAGGACTCTAAATTTTCGAGAGACAGAACCCACAGAGGGACCCAGTGAGGCAGTTCTCCTACTCAAGGTAACCTGGAAAAGAGCAGAAAGGCTCTGCTCCCCAGGGTTGGAGGGGGAGCCCACCAGAGGGGTGGCCCACCAGAGAGAAAGAACTTCAGCCTCCCAGAGGCAGTCCCAGGGTGCTGGGAGCCATGGCTCACAATGGCAGGGGAGTTTCCTGACCTACGCCCTAGGAAGTACTGGGTACAACTTGGGGGAACAGAGAAAGGGACCTCTGCCAGAGCGAATACGTGAAGCCCAGTCCTCAGGGCACACAGCAAGCAGCGTGGCCAAGGCAGTCCAGATTCAGGAGACAGAAGCAGGCTGGTAAGCAGGAGCCCCCAGGGCATGAGCCCATTGAACCTAAGGAGGGGAGTGGAGAGAGACTACAGAGCTCTGTCCTCTGCCCCTGGAATAGGACTCTGGGGTTCTGACCACATTCAGATTCTCATCGCAGTCTAGGCCCCCCAATAGAACAGCACGGCCCCCCCACCTCAGCCCTGTGGCAGAGGGGGGCGGTTATGATCATTCACAGACCAGGAGGGAGGACAGAGCCTCACACACTGAGATCCTTGTGGGAATGTCCCAAAAAAGCTCAGGAAGCACCCCCAAAACAGGCTCAGGCTGGGAAAATGAGCAAGCAGAGAAACAAGAGGAACACCATTGAGAAATATTTTGCAAATGAGCCCAAGAAGGATCAAAACACTCAGTCTGAAGATGAGGAAGCACAAATTCCTGCATCTAAAGACTCCAAGAAAAACAGAAATTGGGCTCAGGCTATGACAGAGCTCAAAAAGACTTTGAAAATCAAATGAGGGAGATAGAAGAAAAACTGGGAAAAGAAATGAAAGAGATGCAGGAAAAACATGAAAATGAAGTCAGCAGCTTAGTCAAGGAAATCCAAAAAAATGCTGAAGAAAATAGCATGCTAAAAACCAGCTTGGGTCAAATGGATAAAACAGTTCAAAAAGTTATTGAGGAGAAGAATGCTTTAAAAAGCAAAATTGGCCAGATGGAAAAAGAGATAAGAAAACTCTGAGGAGAACAAATCCTTCAGACAAAGAATAGAATTCAGGGAGATTGATGAATTTACCAGAAATCAGGAATCAATACTTCAAACCAAAAAAATAAAAAATTAGAAGAAAATGTGAAACATCTCATTGAAAAAACAACTGATATGGAAAACAGACTTAGGAAAGATAATTTAAAAATTATTGGAATACCTGAAAGACATGATCAGGAAAAGAGCCTTGACGTTAATTTCAAATGTTCCTGTTGAAATGGCAAGAGCTGAACAGAAGGTTTGATCTTCAGATACAGGACTCAGGTGAAGCATAGAGATTTGGAGGAGAGGGGGAAAAATATGAGGGACTTAATGATGATGAACTGCATGTATTCCTGCATAGAAAAATGACACTGATAATACTCATATGAACCTTCTCAGTTAATAGAGCAGGTAGAGGGAGCTTTTATAGTTGAAGCACAGGAGAAAGCTGAATTTGAAGATAAAATATGGAGTAAAAATGGAGTCAATAGAAAAAAAGGAAATGTAATGGGAGAAAGAAAAAGGAGAGGGGGAATAGGCCAAGATATTTCATATAATAAGATTTTTCTTTATCACAATGAGCTATTGCAATGATATGGAAGGGGGGAAGGCAAGGGGGAATGAGGGAATCTTCGCTCTCATCAGAGCTGGCTAGGAGAGGAAACAGCATATATACTCAATGGGGTATAGGCATCTGGAGTAAGAAGGAGTGGGGGGACAGGGGGAAGGGGGGGTAACGTGAGTGATGGAGGAGAGGATGGACTCAGGGGGCGAGAATGGTTAGATATTTTCTAGATATTTTCTTTTTTACTTCTTGCCAGGGGCTGGGATTGGAAGGCCTGTCCAGGACCACAGGGCAAGGTAGATGCTGGGCCTAAGGGGTGGTATGTGGGCTACCTTAACAAAGTGCTAAAATTAAGTCATAGGTTGAGGAAATGAGCATACAACTGAAAAAAAAAAGATCTGACCTTAAAAAGTTACTATTATGATAAGGAAAATCAAAGTACACATTCAGAAGATTAAGTCAAAAGCTCCTAAATCCAAAGTCTCCAAGAAAAATATGATTTTATCTCAAGCCACGAAAGAGCTCAAAAAGGATTTTGAAAATCAAGTAAGTGAGAAAGAGGAAAAATTGAGAAAAGAAATGAGAATGATGCAAGAAATTCATGGAAAATGAGTCAGCAGTTTGGTAAGGGAGACACAAAAAATTACTGAAGAAAAGAACATCTTAAAAACCAGACTAAGTTAAATGGGAAAAGCCAATGAACAAAATTGGACAAATGGAAAAAGAGACACAAAGTACAAATGGTCAAATGGAAAAGGAGGTTTAAAACTTCAAAGATAATAATTTCTGAAATTTAGAATTAAGCAAAGGGAAGTTAATGATTTTATGAGAAATTGAGAAACAATGAAACAAATCCAAAAGAATGAATAACTAGAAGACCATTTGAAATATCTCACTGGAAAGACAACTGACCTGGAAAATAGAACCAGAAGGGAGAATTTAAAAATTATTGAAAAAGACCAGAGTTGAATAGAAAATTTGATTTTTAAATATGCAACTCAACTGAAACATAAAAAGGTAATCAGGAAAGGGAAATCATAAGGAACTTAATAATGTTGACTAGTTATAATCCTGCATGGGAAAATAACATTGTAACTCATACAAACTTTCTTATTTATTAGGGCAGTTAGAAGAAGTATATATAGATAGGGCACAAGTGAAAGTCAAATATGAAGGGATATCTTTAAAAAATAAAATTAAGGGTGAGAAAGAAATATATATACTGGGAGAAAGGGAAAAGGCATGTAGAATGGGTAAATTATTTTACATAAAAG
Source organism: Macrotis lagotis (assembly GCF_037893015.1). Lineage (NCBI taxonomy): Eukaryota > Metazoa > Chordata > Mammalia > Peramelemorphia > Peramelidae > Macrotis > Macrotis lagotis. Next base: position 2,125,315 of record NC_133662.1, on the reverse strand, counting down.
AGGCAAGACAAAACTTTGGCAGTGGAGAAGTGGGGTGGGAGCAGTAAGGAGCAATGAGTGAATTTTATTCTCATCAGAATTGGCTCAAAGAGGGAACAAGATACACAGATAGGAGAAAAGGAGAGAAGGTGTGATAGAAGGGAAGACATGTTGGGGGAGGAGCTAGTCAGAAGCAAAATACTGTTGAGGAGGGACAGAGAGAGAAAAAGAATAGAATAAATGGGTAGGGAGAATAGGATGCAGGGAAATACAGTTAACAAAAGTAAATGTGGGGGGAAATATTGACACAAGTTTGTCTGATAAAGGTCTCATTTCTCAAATATAAAGAATTGAGTCAGATTTATAAAAAAATGAGAGCTTTTCCTCAACTAATAAATGATCAAAAGATATGAATGGTTTTTGTATGGATATTATCAATGTTATCTATAGCCATATTAAAAAAAATTCTAACTCACTATTGATTGGAGAAATGCAAATTAAAACAATTCTGAGGTACTACCATATACCGATTAGATTAACTATTAGGGCAGAAAAGGAAAATGACAAAGGTTAGAAGGAATGTAGGGAAAATAAGACATTAATATACTGTTGGAGGAATTGTGAAATGATTCAACCATTCTGTAGTGCAATTTAGAACCACGCCCAAAGGACTATGAAACCATGTAAACCCTTTGACCTAGTCATGCCACTACTATGTCAGTATTCCAAAAGCAATGCAAAGCAAAAAGGAAAATAACCTATATGTTTAAGAAAGTTTAGTGAAAAATATAAACAATACAAATCATTCTAAGATCATGTAAGAATAAAATTAGGACAACAAATAGAAAAAAATGAGAAATTTCCTAAGACCATTTTCTTCATCAATGCTTGTAGAGGCATCATATTTAAGTGCAAATATCATAGTCCCAAAATGTACTCTAAGAGGGATTAAAAATAGAGATGAAGGGGGCAGCTGGGTGGTTCAGTGGATAGAGTACCAGCCTTGAAGTCAAGATGACCTGAGTTCAAATCCAGTCTCAGACATTTAATAATTGCCTAGCTGTGTGAACTTAGGCAAATCACTCAACCCTATTGCCTTAAATAATGTTTTTTTTAAAAAAATAGAGATGAAAATGGATAAAAAGAATATATATCTATACCAAAGAACTATAGGTTCTTTTTTGAAGGCAAGTTAATTTTTAAGGCATTAAAAGGATTAGTTATCTGAAAGTTATCTGAAAAGTATACCAAATTTGAAAAAAAATCACAGAAAATATTACTACCCCAAAAAGGCAAAGGAATATTGACATATTTACCAAAGGCTCAGTTCAATCCTGGAAGAGCCTGACACCTAAAAGAAAGGGAATCAAAATGTTTTTACACTCTCTGGCTTACTGCTCCCAGAGTTCTGGGGAAAATCTCTAAAGAAAACTTAAGTGTATGGTTCCTATCTAAATGTAAAGTTGACTTACATTTAGGGAAACATCAGGTATAGGACAGCTTATCTATTTTTTCTACCATAAAAGAAATGCAAAGAACTTATAAGCACATATAATAAGAGACTTAAAACATAAAATAAAAATCCATCACAGCTATATCAACTAAGACATAAAAATGTCAACTTTATAGGATTAGTGAACACATATTCCAAAATTCACCTTGGGTTTGGAATAACAATAATATTTGAAATATATAGTTTTTCATTCTTTTACATTGAGGACAGATAATATTACATGACGATGTTTTGACTTTTGAGAGAAATGTATTCAAAGGAGGCAAGAGTTTCAGTCTCTCTCTTCCAGAGTCATTCAAGTCCAGTGGCAAGACAAGCATCAGAAATATTAATGATAGCCTGGGATGCAGTAGATGTCCTTGGTATCTCTGATGCCTGACCAACCTCTAAGCTCTCTACAATGCTTGCTTTCATTCACCTTCATGTCAAAAGGAAAAAACTATTCTCATCTATTCATTCCATCTGGGGATGCCTTCACATTCTTGAAGCAGACATCCCCAACTCACTGATAGATTTGAGGCTTGTTCATCAACCTCTTTTAGGCATCTGCCAAAACAATATGGGTACTGCATATGCCATAGCTTGTTAGAGCCTGTCAATGTGAGTGACATTAGTCAATCAATAAACATTTATTAAGTGCTAATGCTTAGCACAGGCACTGTATTAAGTGGTAGGAATCAAGTACAAGTGAATGAAAACTACTTCCTGCCCTCAAGGTGTTTACAAGGGGGAAAAATCCAATTAATCCATAAACATTTACTAAGCCCTATTTACATGCCAGGTACTATGCTCTGCTCTGAGGATTTTTTAAAAAAAAGAGGCAAAAGACAATCTCCACACTCAAGTCACCTACAATCTAATGAAAGCAAATTATAAACAAATGTACGAGATAAATATTAGAATTAAGGGGGGTTGGAAAAGGATCCCTAAAGAAGGTGAGATTTTAGTTGGGACTTAAAGGAAAGCAAGGAGGTCAAAGGTAAAGTTGAGAAGGAATAGCAGAGAAGGGAAAGCTTTCTAGGCATGGGAAAATGCTTGGAGTCAAGAGATGTAGTTGTGTGTCTTATTTGTGGAATAGCCAAGAGGCTAATGTCACTGTTTAAAAGGAGTATGTGTCTGGAAGTAAGATATAAAAAGACTGGAAAAAAGTAGGAGAGAACTACTTTATAAAGGGTTGTGAATGTCAAACTTCCTCTTGGAAGCAACAGGTAATCACTGGAGTTTACTGAATAGGGTCATGACAAATTCAGACTAGTTCTTTAGGAAAATTACTATGGTGGTTGAATAATGGATTGGAGTGGAAACACAAGGCTGACTGATCCACCAGCAGGTGTGAGATGAGGGCTTATATAGAGTGATGGTGACAGTGACATAGGAGAGGAGACAAATCTGAGAGAAATGTTGCAAAAGTGAAACCAACAGACTTTGTTAACAGATTAGAGAGAGATAGTGAGGCATCGGGTTTTGAGTCTGAAGGACTGGGAGAACAATGTTGCCCTCCATAGTAATGGGGAGAGGGAAGAGGAAGAAGGAAAATGTTTTAGGAGAAAAGATAATGAACTCCATTTTGGAAATTTGGAGTTTAAAATGTCTATCAAATATCCAGTTTGAGATATTTGAAAGGCAGATGAAGAGGAGAGATTGTAATTCTGCAGAGAATTTGGTGCAGGATAGAAGCAAAGAGGCCTGGACACTAAAAGATGGTAGTAAACTGGGCAGGGGGATGGAAGAGAAAATTTGGGATATAGTTCAGCCTGTATAATAATAAAGACAGACTGGCCTAGATTTCCTTCTAAAACTGGAAATTTGGGAATGAACTCATCAATCTAGATCTGGAAGGTACTTCCAGTGTTCCTGAGTAAACTTGAATGAAGTAAACAGAATGAAGAGATTTCTCGAGTGATAGGAAAAAGTAAAGGAGAGAGTTAAGAAAATACCTTAGACAGAAATATAAGCCTGTAACATAGAATTGAAAACTATGATATAGAAATCAAGAAACTTAGTTCATTAATAAGAAAAATGTCAGGGAGGTAAGGGTGACACTTTTTTCTGGCAGAGCACATCTGGAGTACTGGATTCAATTCTGAGCACTACATTTAAGAAAAGGGAAGGTAGTACAGTGGATAGAGTGCTGGGCCTAAATTCCTCTTCATGAATTTGATTCACTTTTAAGATTTCTCAAGTGTACAGTCCTGCCAGGTAAGTTCTATTATCAACCTCATTTTACAGAAAAGGAAACCGAGACAGAGAGTAGCTTGTCTAGGGTCATACAGCTAGTTAAGTGATGAGTTTAGATTTGGTTGGGTTTCCAGATTACAGACCACTCCTGTATCCACTTTGGTACCTAGCCCTCACTCACTACAAGAACATTTCAAATGCAGGAGACTACCTATGAAAAGGCACAGTTTGAGGTAGGAAATAAAACATTATGTATGAAGAACAACCAGTTAGTCAGTTTGACTAGAATGGAGAGTGTGTGATGGGAAAAAATATGAAGACAGACTGAGAGTGCAAAGAGCAATAAATGTCAGGCTAAGGATTTTGTATTTTATTTTAGAAGGAATAGGAAACTACTGAAGATATTTTATAGAGAAGTAACATGGTTAGATTTGTGTTTTCTTTGATAGCTATATGGAGGACATATTGGAGATGAAAGAATGGAGACAGGAAGATTGTTCATGAGTTCAAGTGAGAGGTGTTGAGGGATTGAATAGGGCCAAACAAGGTATATCTCTCTCTCCCATCCAGCAATCTTCCCTACATATGTTAAAACCATTCAGGCACACCAGAAATAGCTTTGTTTGATGACTGTCTGGTTATTATCACTAGGTAGATCTCAGCTTGCCCAAAATGTTTACCATTGACAGAAGGATGTCCAGCATAGAATCCAAATGGAAGAATTTCTTGGATGTTCCAGTTTGCGAATGATATTATGTTTGGTACAGAACTGAATTGGGAGAAAATAAGCAAGCTAGATTGCTTGACAAAACTGTTCAGCTTTTACAATTCTAAGCTTCTTTATTAAAGTCTATTTTAAACACCAATATTCTTCCAATGACACAAATCATAAAATGCTACAGTCTACAGAATTACTGTTGCAGGTCACCCAAAGGAATAGAGACACAAGGGGTCAATGTGAATTGGCTGTAAAAGAATACCAGTGAAGAAATAAGCACCAAAAGTAATGTAAAAGATGTCAGAGTTGTCCAGTCAAAATAGGAAATGGGTCAGGGACACAGAAAAGGGGATCTTATGTGTTTCTCAGACCAATTGTTTGAAGATCTAGAAGAAGATTCCCAATGTTTTGGATGCAACTTCCCTATTCCCCCAAAGGCTTATGAAACAAGACAAGACTAGGCAAGAATCACAGCAGATGTAAAGGCATGGGTGAATACTATAATCTGCAGTATTGGAAGGAGTGCTTAATTTAATCATAGATCTATCAAAGTCTTGAAGTATGCTTTTCTTTTTTTTAAAAAAGTGTATTTATTTAAGGCAATGGGGTTAAGTGACTTGCGCAAGATCACACAGCTAGGCAATTATTAAGTGTCTGAGGTCACATTTGAACTCAGGTCCTCCTGACTCCAGGGCTGGTGCTCTATCCATTGTGCCCCCTAGTTGCCCCTGAGTCTGCTTTTCTTCACCATTTGTCTGTTTAACATCATAAACTCCTTCTTTAGATACTTATTTACAGCCAACAGCCTGAAGCACAGTAAGGATGCTTTTTAAAATCCAAACATTTAGAATTGTCCCTGTTGCTCAGGGGAAGTTAATGTATTATATTTGTATTACTCCAACAGATGAAGTGATTATTTCCAAATTAAACTGGGTTGTAAGGAGGAGTTAAGAAGTGGAACAGAAATGAAAAATTAGACTAGCACTTACTTATTAAGGTCTTTTTCTTACCTCAAAATTTCAAATACCTGATTTGTCCAGCATGGAGACTATCTCCATTAACATAGATTAAAGTTCCTTTATAACTTGGGAAATGGTTTTTGAATCCAATCAACTCAGTATTTCCAGATTTCACTAGGGGTTTATGTTCTCCCAGAAGAACCTGCAAAAACCCTAGGTTATCACCATTCCAGGAAGTATTGAATAAGTTTAGATGAAATGTAGCTTCATTTTTGGGGTCTATTTATTTATTTATTTATTTGAAAGTATTACAAATCATTAGCATTAAAATCATATTCCAGTATAAATACATGCTCCAAAGTCAATTAAAATTTTTATATTAAACAACACTGTGGGGCGGCTAGGTGGCACAGTGGATAGAGCACCAGCCCTGGAGTCAGGAGGACCTGAGTTCAAATCTGACCTCAGACACTTAATAATTACCTAGCTGTGTGGCCTTGGGCAAGCCACTTAACTCCATTGCCTAGCAAAAGCCTAAAAAAACCCCACTGTGATTCAGAAACTGAGATGAATCAGTGACAGATGCACAAGTGCCCTTCACCAGTGCTGTAATAAAGAGCTAATGAGCAGTTTCATAATGGATAGAACACTGGCATTGGATTTAGGAGGATGGGAGTTTGAATCCAGCCTCAGATACTTGACTCTTACTAGCTGTGTGGGACCTTGGGCAAGTCTCTTAACAATGACTACCCTGCAACCAGGACCATCTCCAATCATCCTGATTCATATCTGGCCATTGGACTCAGATGGCTCTGGAGGAGAAAGTGACTTAGCATGATATCCTCCTCAATCTACTTGCTTATCATGGCATCAGCTCCCCAATGTCATGGTCTTCTTTGAAAATGAAGGACAGGGGTGGCTAGGTGGTGCAGTGGATAGAGCACACCGGCCCTGAAGTTAGGAGTACCTGACTTCAAATCCAGCCTCAGACACTTAATAATTACCTAGCTGTGTGGCCTTGGGCAAGCCACTTAACCCCATTGCCTTGCAAAAACCTAAAAAAATGAAGGCAAATATTATTATTAATAAAGAACTTAATTTACTACTACTCATAAACCCTAAGAGTCTGCTTATTTTTTAAAGGATATCACAATTAAAGACTTTGTTTCAATTGAGTGTGCTTCAAAAATTAATCAACTTGAGGTGCTACTAGAAGGGTAAACTGGATGATTATGGATCAAAGACTTTGTCAAAGGCCTCAGAATAGCCATTAGGGATCCCTAGGGAACCCTAAACTTTCTGAAGTGAAAGTTTAGAGTCAGTTGAGCAATTTTAATCTGGAAGGGCCACATGATGCCTGCTTCTGGGCTATCCTTGGAACAACAGAGGAAAAAAAGAAATTACAGGATTATTTGGAGATTTTACATTCTTTTAGAAAGTTCTTGGGGTTTCAGGTTGAATTGGATCTTTCAGAACCATATAAGAGAGAGTTAGAATATTAGCAAATGGTCAAATTAATGATGGTAAATTATTTTCCTTTTTATTCAACCAGTACAAATCACTACTATCTATGAACAAGAGGGGAAAGCTCTAAGTCCAGTGATCTCTCCTTCTTCTTCACAACTTCCTTACCTTGGGGAACCTGTACAAGGCCAACATTTAAGCCAGCAAGCAAATCTCCAAGAAGCCAGTCCTTGAATCGGTAAACACACATCCATTCTAGGAAGGGAAAGATGCCAAAAATTTCTCTTTTAAATCTCTTCCATGAGCACCTGTGAGGAAGAAGAATAGTCCTAATTATATTCTCCAGAACTCAAAAAACTAGTCCTCCCTATCTTCCTATACATATCAGTTGTGTGGGCTATTCAAGAATTGGGAATTGTCTGTCCCAAAATGTGGACTTGATCTGTGTTATGTTTGGTGTTAGACACACAGTTTGGAGAGCATTAATTTGATTAAATGAAAGTTTTTGAGCCTGTTATTTGAGAGCTTGTTTGGGTGTTCCAGAGGAAGAATAAAGCACTCAATCCTTTTACCCTTTTTCATGATAACATTCATGAGTAAAGAGGAGAGCTGTCTAGTGGAGCAGCTTAGAATTTTGTTTCTGTCTACTGACATGGGAGACAGATGAGATACCACAATTCATTCTCAAAATGATCAATTAACGATTTTACTTGGACCTTTATACATACACTCTACAAAATCCTAAGTGCTTTGTCTTTGTCCTAGAACATGAAGAGACTTGCAGAACATGAAGAAGTTATAATCTCTAAATTTGAGAAATCTGGAATACACAGGAAGACAAGAAGAAGATTAATACATATTTCTTGTGCTATTAAAGGAGGATAATGGTATGAGAAAAACTTTTTAAAAAGTTTTCCATTAAGTTTTAGAGTACTCTGTTTATATTTACATTGGACTACAACTCTAAAATTCTAGATTCTCAGTGCATCAAATAAAAAATGAAGTCATAATCAAGAAGCTACCAACTTCTTATACTTGCTCTTCTCTCTTTACTCTCCTACTCAATACCTTTCTAATTCTCACACAATGCTAGGGAGGAGTTTTAGCTAACTTCTGCCAATAAATTTGTCTATTCCTTGTGGATATGGAGAGAATTATTAAATATTTTGGTTTAAATGAATTTTCCCAAATAAATTTGGAATTATGCTAACCAAAAATGCCTATCTTTTTTGATCCAGAGATCCCTCTGAAAGACAGAGTTCAAAAAAGTAAATGCCAAAACAGAAAGGTTGTAAACATACCAAAATATTTATAGACACATTTTGTAGAATAAAAACAAAAGAGATGGCCACTGATTAGTAAATATATATAAACAAATTGAGATAAAGAAATGTGATGGAATGATGACTACTCTTATCAGAAATTATGTCTATAATGAACTCAGAAAAGTATGGTCATGGTCAGAAAAAACATGATAGTAAAGTAAGATGATCTAGGAAAATAATATTAGTAGGAGTTAAAAAGAAGTAGGCAAGAAAATATCAAATTTCCTTACTTTTTAGTTCTGCTAATCCAGAGGCTCCAGGCTACATATAGCATAAGAGAAATGATGATATCGATAAAGAATTTAAAAGCAAAGACATTAGAGGTTTCTCATTGAAAAGCTACTGTTGTTAGGGGCAGCTAGATGGCATAGTGAATAGAGCACCGGCCCTGGAGTCAGGAGGACTGAGTTCAAATTTGACCTCAGACACTTAAAAATTACCTAGAAAATTACCTAGCTGTGTGACCTTGGGCAAGTCACTTAACCCCCATTGCCTTGCAAAAAAAAAAGAAAAGCTGTTGTTGGATAACAAATTATTAACAACTAACAGAGACATAGGCAAATGCAGGGAGAAAGCAATACATTCAACAATTATATCTTTTACCATAAAATTTTATTCAGTCTAGCAGTTGCTAGGCTGATGAAAACAGTCAATCTATAGATGTTAGGCTAAGAGAAATTTTGATTCAGAAGCAGGAATAGAAATGACTCTCTCTAATCATGGCAGTATATGCATATGATGAGTGCTAGGATAATTTCCCCTTCCCTTTTCCAGCTCCTGTTTGAGGCAAATATAAAGTATTTCACCCCAAGTTTCTTCAGCGAGTTGATTTGGTAATTAGAAGCAAAGAAAAAGGACTAAAAACAAGAGCAATAGCAATGACTGAGGGAAGAGGACACTGGAGATTATTTTTTCATATTGCACCATAAAAGTAGCATCAAAAGTGTGAAGCTGATACTTAATCTTCATTCTGTTGGGAAACTGGGGGGGGGGGGGTTGGATGGCTATGCTGAAGATCCATGAAGAATGGTGTAAAGATTGTGGAGAGGGGGAAAAAGAGAGAGTTCACAACACTGTTATGGGGAAGGGGGAAGGAATTCCTGCATGCTTAAAAGAATGAGAATTTCATTTTTTAAATTGGAGTTAATTGGAGTTAATAAAAATCCTACCAATTTCACTGTTTTAAGAAGCCTTAAATGTAAGATGATTTATGCCAAGTACTTTACAGAGTTCCATACAATGTCTGATGTTACTGCATTCTTTTTTTCCAAAGTAATGGGGTTAAGTGACTTTCCCAAGGTCACACAGCTAAGTAATTATTAAGAATCTGAGGTCAGAATTGAACTTAGTCCTCTTGACTAAAGGGATGGTGTTCTATCCACTGCATCACCTAACTGCCCCATGTTATTGTATTCTTATCTTTTTCAAAAGGGTTGAGAGCTTTTATTTAGTGTTCAGTTGATTATTACTCCAATAGGTAATGTAACTGGATTTTTTGATTAATAAAATTATTACAATGTAAAAAAAGAATAAGAAAATCAGGCCCTTTGATTTATAATAGAATTGCTGATACAAAGATTACACAGAGCAGTAGAGAGCTTAGAATTGGAGATATTTACTCATGTACCAGTTTGAATTTTCACTTTTCCCCATATGTAGGCATGGTATAATGAAATCAGTTGACAGTGAAGTAGTGAGAATGAGCAAAAGGCTTAAACTACAGGGTTGGAGTTTGAGGAAAGGTGATATAGCAAATATTATGGGCATGAATGGCAGAAATGACATGTGAAGATAAATGAAAAAAATCTCATTAACAGAGTTAATGTATATGTTTAAAAATAGAAAGAAGGGGGCAGCTAGGTGGCACAGTGGATAGAGCACCAGTCCTGGAGTCAGGAGGACCTGAGTTCAAATCCAACCTCAGACACTTAATTATTACCTAGCTGTGTGACTTGTGCAAGCCACTTAACCCCATTGCCTTGTAAAAATTAAAAAAAATAAAAACAGAAAGAAAAGTTGAGAAAAGGAAAGACAATAAAGAAAGAAATGAATGAGAAAAAAGTATTCTCAGTAGAAGAATAGCTAAGAATTTAGGAAATAAAAGGACAGTCTATCTTTTGAAAGGAGTAATTTTAAAAGGTACAAGAAGCAAATAAGCAAAGAAAGGCAACTTGGATTTTAGTTTCACAATGGGGAAAGGAGACAAGATTTTTAACTTACGAGTAAATGATTTCAGAGAAAAAGAGCAGTGGGAATTAAGGAAAGACTTAATTTGTAGTAGATGAAATGAAGTGTAGCATTACCTCTCCTATAACATCTCTTTTGATAGACACAAAGGATTAGAGAAAAATTGAGTGGCAGAGGACTGGGGGAAGTGATTGACGACTATAATTCAGAGTAAACAAGGTGTTGGAGAAGGGAAAACAGCTCTAAGTGCAACTGTACTGGAGAGGGTATTGACATGTTCAAATTCCTGCCTAAGTATTCTTCTTTTGGCATCTAGCACATTCTTTTAGAGGTTTGATATAATGCATAAAGAAGGCCTGATAAGTCAATGAAAACAGAACTGAAAAAAAAACAAAATGAGGTCTATCTACATTAAGGTGAGTCTCTAGAAAAGTATGGACATAGATAGAGTTAATTAGTCAAATGTCAACATGTTTGCTCTGGTCAGAGGATGCAGATAAGAGAATGTAAGAAATAAAATCATGGTCCAAGATATTGACTGTACAATGTTGGGGTGAATGAGAACATTGAAACATATTTCTCTGGAGGTTGGAGTCAACTCAGCCTATGATGAAATCCTAAACAAATCAAATCTATCTTTTGGTGGTTTGGCTAGAGAAAAAAATAACTAAAGCTAATCAATTAATCAGCAAGTATTTACTCAGAATGTGCTTGGCAGAAATGACCAAATCACATTGGTAGTAATGTCTGAAACGCTATGGAAGAAGAGGTATTAAAAAACTAAAGTATAAATGTTTCTGTTTTCAAAATAGGGAAGATAATATAGTCTATATACATACTATAGATCAGTGAAGTTGATATAAATTCCTGGAAACCTCTGGAATTTATTATTAAAGGGGTATAGAATATATGCTACTTGAAGGCAAGGGCTGTTCTGTTTTTTTCTCTATATCTTAAACACTTTATATATGACTTGGGACATTTGGTACTTAAAAGAATATTTGTTGACTTAAAAGGGGTAGTTTGGGAATATCTGGGAAAAGGAGAACTGAACACAAAGATCCTGATAGCTTCCTCAAAAACAGATTATCTCCAACTAATTTTATTTCCTTTTTTGATAGTCACTAAATTGACTGAAGCAAAGAGAGATTTTTAGCAAAGCATTTGACAATGTCTAACGTTACTCTTGTGAAAAAAGACAGAAAGGTAAAGCAATAATGTAATCATGAGTATTCAGAATTAGAGAATACTCATGAATTGTTTGATTTGAATTTGAAATTCAAGGTCTGTCATATATGTGAGATGCTCTCCTGTGAAGTTTCCTCATGAAAACCTTTCTCACACAGTTTCTGGGTTTTGCCTTGGGAGATAGATTCCCATGGATTTAATGTTGTCTACAGTTACTTAAAAATGGAATTTCTCTATCTCTTGCCCTTGGGCTTTGTTGTTCATTTATAGAATGAAAACATTCTTATGCACAGGTGGTAAGAAAGACCTTCAGTGAAACTTCCTCATGAATACATTATTATATCCTTTATTAGTGTTGTTCACTGGGAGAGAAAAAACACTGTCTGGTTTTCATATTCTTGGAAATAATGTAATTTTAAGAAGAATTAAATTTACTCTTTTTCTGACTGGCTATCTCCAAATTTGGTCAGAGGAAATGCATGATAAGGTTTTTGTAGAATCTCACTTTTTATAGGGTATAGATAAGCTATGAATAATTATGGTAATAAAGGATTGAAAACTATAACTTTTCAATAAGATAGAGATTAGTTATGAATAATTAGGATAATAAGGATTGAATTTGCTTTGCACTGGTTAGGTAATATTAGTTAAGAAGATTGTGAGCTTGTCTTACCAGCCATTGGTGGGATAAGATAGAACTCAGAGATAGGATTATTATTACTATAAAAATGGCTAGCAACTTTTTATTTTTGACATTCCCTGGCTGATGCTATTTTACAATGGGATGTGTCCTTTCCTTGAGGAAATAAAGACATTTCCTGCTGTCTCAGACTCCGGACTCTTGATTCCTGTGAGCATCATTTATCTGACACAATATAGATACCCCAGAGTTCTACGTTTGACCATGAGTGAATATTTTTTTTTAGGTTTTTGCAAGGCAAATGGGGTTAAGTGGCTTGCCCAAGGCCACACAGCTAGGTAATTATTAAGTTTCTGAGACCGGATTTGAACCCAGGTACTCCTGACTCCAGGGCTGGTGCTTTATCCATTGCACCATCTAGCCACCCCATGAGTGAATATTTCTATCAATGAATTAAAGGTACAGTTGGAACATTCCTTAAGTTTGCAGATGACACAAAGCTAAGAGGAATAGTTAATACAGTAAAGTGGATGACAAAGTCAAAATCCAAAAAGATTCTGTTAGACCAGAACATTGGGTCAAACATAAGAAGATGAAATTCATCAGGAATACATGTGGTTCAAAAATTTTGTTTCATTAAGTACATGAAATATGGTTAAACAACAGTTTCACAGGCATATGAAAGTTTAGATTTATTCTGTTTAGTTTCAGTGGGCACAACAAAGAGCAATAGTTTTCTGAGAGGCAAATTTAGAAATGATGAAAGGAAAATATCCTTATAAATGAAGAGCTCTGCAAAAGTGAAATGGACAACATCAAGGATTAAATGATCACTCATTGGGGATGTTATAATGAGAAGTATACTTTTGTTCAGTTATGTCTTGAACTAGATGGCCCCTGAGGGACCATTCAACTCTAATAGATACTATGATTCTATGATTACTAAACAAGTGTACCAAGTATCAAAGTAACTTTTAAGCCATGGTTCCTCCCTTTAAGGAGTTTACTAGCTAGTTGGAGAGATAAACATTAGATACATAAAGTCATTAGATAACAAATCCTAAATTGTACAGTACTAACTGCAAGAAATATAGGATATGGGGAAGGGAAGTAGTAGTATTGCAGCAGTCTGGAAAGGTCTCAGTGTTCAACCTTGTTTTGTAACGTACTCACCTGCACTGTACTTTGTGTTTAATTGTGGTGATATTGATATCTACATTTCCCGAAGAAACTCCTTTCTTTCTATGCTCTCTTTGAAAAGATTCTTCATTGTACACTTGTCTTTTCACATCATAGAAGTATTTGCTAGCCTTACGTTTAATATTGGAAGCCATTGTTGTACTCCTTTCTAGCCGCAACAATCCTGCTGAATACATGCACAAGAAATTAAGCTTAATAAGCATCTCTATTACACAGAATTAAAGACAAAGCAGGGAAGATTTTTTTTTAAATTGAAAAGAAATTTCCTTTTACAATATCTGTATTATATACCTTCTCTCCATTCTACAACTACTATCCCAAATCAGACTTGCATCATCTTTTGCTAGCCTAATTGAGCTGCCTATTTTCATTCTCTCTCTTTTCCAACTAATGAAATAAACCTTATAAGACAGAGATATAATGTTCACTTCCACAGTCAGAAATGTCATCAGATTCCTATTATCTCAACAGAAAAATTACCAACTCCTCAGTGGCATTGTTAAAGTTTTCCACAATCTGGCTCCAACCAATCTTTCCAGACATTTCCTATCACTTCCCTTCTTCATTCACTTACTCTTTCAGTCAAACTGGACTACACAACTCCATATTCTACTTCTGTCTCTATGCCTATGAACAAGCTGTTCCCCATTCATAGAATGGACTCTCCTTGTCTCCACCTCGCAAAATCCTTAGCTTCATTCAAGGTTCAGTTCTGCTAACACTTCCTAATCCCTGACCTTCCCTATGCTTAATTCTATTTCCCCCTATTCCCTTGAATTTATTTATCCATGTATTTTCTCTTTCTCTCTCTCTCTCTCTCTCTCTCTCTCTCTCTCTCTCTCTCTCTCTCTCTCTCTCTCTCTCCCCCAGGAGAATACAAACTCCTTTAGAACAGGAGTAATCTTTAGTTTCTGTCTTTCTATCCACAGTTCCTCATATTTAATATTTGTTGAATTAAATCATGTATACTTTTCTATAAGATTTAATTCATACAATTTCCTAATTGTGTTAAGATCATCATAACACTTAATACTTTAAGATTTTGCAAAACACTATATTAGCATCTCATTTGATTCTCTCACAATTCCAGCATGGTTAAAATGATTTGCCCAGGGTCAGGCAGCTAGCAAGTGTCTGAGGCAGGATTCTAACTTTGAATTGCTGACACCAGGACCAACACTCTCCTTTACACTACCTTCCTGTCTAGCTGCTCTTCCATGGGTCACCTAATCCAATATCCCTTTTTTAACAGTGATATTAAAGGATATATTGAGGAAGAGTATAGCATCCTTGATTTTGTTTCCCAGAACAATCCCCTTTTGGCAACCTGCACCAGGGTCTTGCTAAAATAGTGCTTTCCGAGACCACTTCCCTTACATATATTGTATATACATGGTTGGTTGGTTGGTTGGTTCTTGTCTTTCATTTTGGAAGAAGACCAAAATGACATCACTTTGACACAAATTTCAATGTGTTCAACTGTGGCTGATCAGACCAATATGAGCTTGCAATGCTCTACCACATGTTGGGTACAAATAGTCTATGTGAACACCTGAGGTGGGTACTCTAAACTTATGGATGCCACGTTTCCTTTGAACTCTTTCAATTCTGCCTTCCTCATAAGAGTGCAGCACCTTCACTAATGAGGGTATGATCTGTGCCAGTGTCTCCCATGCTGTACAATCAATTCTAAAATTCTTCAACGAGACCTTTGAGGTGTCTTGGAATCACTTCTTCTGACCCCCTTGTGATCATTGACAATGAGGTTGACACTAACATTGCCAGAGCTAGCACAGTATTTGGGAGGCTCTAAAAGAAAGTATGGGTGAGAAAATGTATTAGACCAACTACCAAACTGAAGGTCTACAGAGCCATTGTGCTGACCTTTTTGACACATACCTGTGAAACCTGGACAGTCTACCAGCATCATGTCAAGAAACTGAATAGCTTCCATTTAAATTGTCTTAAGAAGATTCTGAAGATCACATGGCAGGAGAAGATACCAGACACTGTGGTTCTTTCTCGAGCTAAACTGCCTAGCATTTCCAACATCACTACAGAGTGTGCAATTACAATGGGCTAGACATGTTGTTAGAATGCCAGACATAAGCTTGCCAAAAAAATTATTCTATGGAGAACTCACACGGGGCAAGTGCTCACAAGGGGGTCAGAAACAAGCTGTTTGCTTGATGTCACATCCATCAGAATATGGGCTTCTTGAAAGTAAGACCATGTGTTTGCTTTTTTATTTATTCCCAATAATATATAGTACAGTGCCTGGTATGTGTTGTTATTGTTCAGTTGCTTCAATTGTATCTGATTCTTCTTGATCCCATTTGAGGTTTTCTTGACAATGATACTGGAGTGGTTTGCCATTTTCTTCTCCAGTGCATTTTACAGATGAAAAACTGAAGCAAACAAGGTTAAGTGACTTGCCCAGGGTCATATAACTAACAAGAGTCTGAGGTCAAATTTGAACTCAGGTTTTTCTGATTCCAGGCCCATAGCACTGCACTACCTAGAGGTGTGCTGAGGAGGAGGAGAATGAATGTATCCCTAAAACACTGTAATTTCCCTGAGCATATAATTCTGTTTCATCTTCCATGAATTTGTTTAAAGCATCTTTGAAGTCATAATATTTATATTTTTAAGCATCTCACCTTTTAGAGGTAATAAGTTCCATATGGAGATTGTTGATTGACTGATAATCAGGACCTTTCACATGTCCCTTGATGATACTTTTAGAGGCAGTGTGATATACTGGAAAATGCCCTGGAACTAAGAATCAACAGGAACCTGGGTTTGTATATTACCACAGAAGCAAACTAGCTATGTGACTCTGGGCAAATCAAATAATATCTCAGTCTCAGTTCCCTTAACTGTAAAGTGAAAATACCTATCCCACAAGGTTTTTATGAAAATCAAAGGGGATGTTTGTCAAGAGCTTTAGAAACTTAAAGCACCATATATGTGGCAGTATTGTTTTCAAGGAAATACCTACATGGATGGATGAACAATTCTTATGTTTTTCATTGCTCTGAAAATGTGGCAATTTTTAATAAATGCCACCAATTTCTACTGATAGCAAATTGTTTTAGTCCCCAAAGTCCAATTATCCTAAGTTTTCATTTGAATCTTTCAGCAGATACTAAATTTGCAGAATTGTTGGTGGGTAAACTAATAAAATCAACAAGCTCACTTCTTTCAATTCACTGAATGACATCTATTTTTTGACCTTAGGCAGCTGAAATGAATTTTTAACAACTTATAATAAATCTGCTTTCCAAATTCTCAATCTTTTCTCTCTCATCATTTCATCACAATGTGTATTCAGGGTAACTGAAGTCAGAAAGAAAAATTAAGGTAAAAAAAAAATTTATGTATTTAAATTACCAAAAAAGTTCTGACTTTTTTATTACATAGATGGTAGGGAGAATAGAAATAAGTGAAACCATAGATCACAGAAACAGAGTTGAAAGGCACTGCAAATCAAATTCAGTCATTTTAGAGATAAGGAAACTGAGGCATAAAGAGGCTAATTAGTTACCCAAGAACACATAGGTATCAAGTGGTAGAGCAGCTGCCTGGATTTTAATAGTTGCAAAAGAATCTTTTCCTTGATAGTTTTTTTTTCCTTTCTCTTTCCTCTGTCTTATCTAGACATGGCTAGACAAATGTGAAAGAATTTCTTAATCTGCACCTGTGATTACTAACATGTGCTAATTACTGGGAAAAGATTTTGTGGTGAATAAATATTTGCTAAGTCCTAAAGACAAAGGATAAGGGATCATAATTTAACACTATCACATTCTTCTTATTAGTTGGGGCAGTCTCACAGAAAGACACCTTAAAGTCCTTGTTTCATAAAAGAAAATCAAATTAGGAATATTACTCCTCAGAATACTGCAGAAGATGTGCTTCCTTCAACATTCTCTCCAATTATAAATGTTATATAACACAACAAAGGAGGTACTCATACAGAAGGAAAGGATGGACTGTCTAGAGTATCAGATGTTCAGGGAAGATTAGCATCACTGGTGTGAAGTCTGTTTTCCACCTTTGGTATCCATCTGATTCTCTCAACTCTTATCTGTGGTTCCAAGAAGCTGTAACATGGCAGTGGCCAGGGCCCCATTTCGGCATACCGTTAAACCAGGCTGAGGATAACCAACTCAAACTCATCAACAAATTAGGGGAGTGACTACCCCAAGTATGTGAAGACTTCCTTTGGTATAATGGGAAGATGAAAACAATTTCTTCCAATGACTATAAAGGCAAAGATAGAGCTGGATTCAGATTTTTCTGGAGTGGCCTCAGTGATGGGGAGCACTGTGAAACTGGCATAATTTTGGCAGTCAAAATTAATTTATTCCAATTAGCTTGACTTCCTACCAAGACAAAAAGGGACATAGAACTTAGGAATGTTTTATGCCTTTATGAAGAATGAATGACAGGCTTGTGACAATGCAATTGCTGTTTGCAAAAAAGTGCCATGCTATATCAGTGCCTATGCTCCCACCTTGATGAACCCTGATGAGATCAAAGAAAAATTTTATGAAGACCTGGAGTTCTCATCATTAATGTGTCAAAAGAGGTTAGACTTATAAATTCTAGGTGACTGTAATGCAAGAATAGGCACAGATCATCAGACATGTCAGGGGTGCTTGGAAGAAATGGAGTCAGAAAAAACAATAACAGCAGTCACTAACTACTGAAGATTTATTGTCCCATGACCTTCTTATCATCATCACTGTCTTCCATTTACTTAAAATTTACAATAAAGCTTCATGGAAACACCCCTCACAACAAACAATGGCATTTGATAGACCATGTTATTGTAAGAAGAGACAGACAAAAAATAACATAGGTGATATATGGTACAAACACAGAAAGAGACAAAAAAGTGATTAGGTGATATATGGTCCAGAGTGCTAGACTTTTCCTCTCCAGGCTAAACATTCCAGTCCAACAAAACCACTGGCCCCAAGACAACTACCATAGGACTTAATGACAACAGATAAGAACACTTCTCCTTGCACAAACGATTCCTGGTTAACTTATAGAGAAAACTAAGTCAATGCATGGTTGGCAACAGTGGAGCAGAAAAGGAGGTAGCAATTTCCAGAGATCTGGCATACCGAACTGCATTTACTCATCTGGGCCAGAACCTTTGCAAACATCAAGATTGGTTTAATGAAGATGCTGGGGGAAATTAAGAAGTGCAAAAACAAAAATTTCACAGAGTTTACTAGCAAGATACTCTGTCCATCAAAGAAGGCAGAGTTTAACTGAATCAAAAGTAAAGTTCAAGAGAAGCTTAGGGAGATGCAGGACTCTTAGCTCAGTAAAAAGGTAGATGAGGGGCAGTTAGGTGGTGCAGTGAATAAAGCACCGGCCCTGGAGTCAGGAGTGCCTGAGTTCAAATCCAGTCTCAGACACTTTAATAATTACCTAGCTGTGTGGCCTTGGGCAAGCCACTTAACCCTGTTTGCCTTACAAATACCTAAAAAAAAAAAAAGAAGGTAGATGAAATTCAGTTTTATGCAGATAGTTACAATCCAAAGTGCTCTTGTGTTGCCCTGAGGACTATTTATAGGCCAAAGACAAATGGTGCATCTCAACTACTCAGTGCTGTTGGAGTCACAGTGATTAATGTTAAGGACATGATCCTGAAGAGATGGGATGATTGTTCCCATAGTTTTCTTAACAGACTATCATCAATCAATGCTGAAGCCATTGTCTGTATTCCCCAGATTGAAGTCAATCCCTCTCTAGTTTAGCTTCTAACCTAATGCCATTAGGTTTCTGTGTTTTGGCAATGTGACTGGTGCTGAGTCTTTTCCAGTTGAGATTAACAAGACTCACAACTGCTCATACAAAAGCTAACTGAAATTTTTCTGGGTTATAAGGCAAGAGGAAGTTATTCCCAGGATGGGGAGTTAATAGTAAATTATTTAACTTGAAAAAGCTACAAGCCAGGTCTAAAGTGGATTTGTTTGCAGCAGATGATCTACACTCAATGCAGTTTTGGAAGCTGAAATACAACAAAGTATGGATTAAGTAACTGCTTCTTTTGCTAGTTTTGGTCTAACAATTAGCACTAAGAAAATAGATATTCTCTCCCAGTCAGAACCACACCACCCCTAAGTGGAATCACTGATTATAGTAAATGGAGAAATTTTAAATACCATGGACAAATTCACTTACCTTGGCAGCATCCTTCCCACACAGATGATAAGGTTGATACATATATTGCCAGTGCTAGATCAATGTTTGGGAGACTCCAGAAGAAAGTGTGGTAGAGAAGAGATATTAGATTGCCTACCAAACTGAAGGTCTATAGAGCTTTTGTACTGACCTCTTTGCTGTATGCCTATGAAACCTGAACCATATTAGAGACATTCCAGGAAACTGAATTGCTTCCATTTGAGTTATCTTAGGAAGATTATGGAGATCACCTGGCAAAATAAGGTATTAGCAGTGAGGTCTTCTCTCAAACTAAACTGTCATGCATTCAAACTCTACTACAGAGTCAATTCTGTTGCGGTGGCCACATTGCTTGAATACTAAGGCTACAGTTGCCTAAAACACTATTTTATTACAGAGAAATCACACAAAACAAGGACTAACATGGATATCAGAAAGTGATACAAGGTCTCTCTGAAGAAATTTGTTACTTATTGTGAGGCATGGGAGACTTGGGCACTGGACTGCCCAGCATGATGTGCCTATATCAAAGAAGGTGCTATGCTTTATGAACAAAGAAGAATTGCAGTAACTCAAAAGAAGCATGAAATGTGTAAATTTAGAGACATCTTCATTCCAAATATTCAAATATCCAAATCTAAATATTGAAAGTTCAAATTTAGGATAATCCAGTTCCTCTCCCTAAATATCCTATGTTCTTTTGTTGTCATATTTGCCACTTGTAAAATTAAAAAAAAAAGAAAATGACAAGAAACTCATGAAAACTGAGCAAAACAGACCTTATAATACCTAGCATTCCCAAAGTCAAAGTTGCTAACTCTACCTTTCACTCAGTCAATTCTTTGTCAGTCTAATACATTAGAAACAATACGAACTACACAAAATCCAAAAGACTTGAAACAGCTTTTTGTTGTAAGAAAACATTAGAAGCAGCTCTAGCTCGAGTCAGAAACCCTGATTCAGCAAATCATTTAAACCTTCCTTAATCTCAGTTTCTTCATCTATAAAATAAGGAGGTTGAATTATATGACCTCTGAGGTCCTTTATCATTTTAAATCTATTATTCTCTTTCCTGCCACTATAGTTTCATTTTTTGACTTTTCTCCCTCTCCTAGGGTCATTTTAATTACTCAGTCTCATCCTCCAGATGACCCTATGGCCTTTGGCCATGCCCACTTTCTTTGGCTCTATCTTCTCAGGACCCTATCTGCTTCAGTTGCCTTAGAGCTTGTTAGTATGTCTGGGGGAACTTAGGAATGTTTTATACCTGTCCACAAGGACTTAAAATTTTGTCAAATTTTTCCATCACTCTATTAAGAGAAAGAAAGTAAAATTTATAGGGAGATAACCTGGTTTTGAATCCTGCTTAGGAAGTCCATGTGACTTCTAGCAAAAAAAAACGCAACACAACAAATATTTGCTAAGTGCTTTTTGTGTTCAGTACTCTCTTGGGCACTGGTGAAAATACTGTGTTCCCCATATAAGAAACTTCATTTCCAGACTCCTGGCACTTTTCACTGACTGTTCCTCTATGCCTAGAATACTCTCTCTCTCTCCTCCATTTTGCCCTATTTTTTTCTTCTAATCCTAGCTAAAATACCATCTTCTATGGTAAGCCTCTGGTGATTCTTTTTAAAGTAAGTGCCTTCCCTCAATTGATTATTCAATTTTCCATATATATATATATATTTCCATGTATATATACATACACATATACACATAATTGTTTGCATTTTGGTTCTCCCATTACACTATGAGATGCTTGAGAACAGGGGCAGACTTTTACTTTTCATTAGATCTCCAGCACTTAGCACAGTGCATAGCATAGAGAAGGTATTTAAGAAATGCTTCATAACTGACTAACTGAAGGAGTATACATTCATATAGGAGGATACAGAAACTCATAATACACAGAAGTAAACTATTAAAGTGGTGGAGAGCAAAAGTGCTTTGTGAGGTTATAAGATTTAGAGCTGCAAGGGGCCTTAAGATTCATAAGTTCCAACCCTTAATTTTACATAACAGGAAACTGAGGCCCAAAGCCAATAAATCACACCTGACACAATTTCAGAATTGGCAGGACAGCAAGTCCAACCACTACCTGGCCAAGAACACCTGTCTGTAATAATTCTGAAAAGCAGTCATTCAGCCTTTACCTAGATATCAAGTGACGGCAAAAACTCACCTTTTCCTGAGAAGACTTTATATTAGGAGGAGACTTAAATTCTATACTATGGACCAAGCAAGACTAATACAATTCCTCTTCCACATGACAGCTATCATTGTCAACCCAGATCCTCTAATTCCTGGATCATTGCATCAAATGAGAGATCAATGTCCTTCCAGCTTTTAAGAATCTATGCCTGTGCTATTTCCTAAGGGTCACTTTTACTCTACATTAAATTTACCTCCCACCTCCTTGAGATTTCTGGGTCTTAACAAACTCACCCTCTTCCTTTCTACAACTCCTCCCTGTTCTTTCTCCTCCCTCTTTCCCTTTTCTGCTTCTCTTCCCTCTCTGCCATCTTTCTGCTGTGCTCTTCTGCTCCTTTTACGTCTACTCCCTCTGCACCTCCTCTTTCCCCTTTGCTCCTCCTTCTTTTTCTATCCTTCAGTTTTTCCTTCCCCAACCCCGCCTCCACTTCTCCGCACTCCCCCCCGCCCAGGCTCCGGCTCCGGCTCCAGGACCACCAAGCTTTGGGGGCGGGCTTTCCTCAGGCACCTCCCATCTATCTCCAAGGAGCTCTAGGGCTGGCGCAAAGCGGACGTTCGTGCAAGGACATACTGACCCGCCCGGGAAACTCCTAATTTGCTAGTTAGGGTTAGGGTAGGGAGGTAGGCTGGGGCCGGGATAATTCAGGGTTCCAGCCTGCGTTTGGGGAAAGCCTTTCTCACTCACCCACATTACTCCTGGTACATTTGTGAGAGTGTAAGTGAAGGAGGGCAAGCCCATAGTCCAAGAGTTGCGGGGGCCCAGGGGTGGGAGTCGGGATGCTGCTCGGCCAGGGAAGGCGCCACCCCCAGCCCGGGAGGCTGGGATCCTGGCAGTTCCGAAGCCGTTGCGGTGGAACTCGTGCTCATTCTAAAGGCTTGAGGAGTGAAGGTGGGGAGGAGGGGTAGGGCAGCAGGGCACCCACCCACCGACGGGTGAAGTTCTTTGCCTTTTCTCCTTTGCATTGTTACTTCTTTGGAAGCTGCTGCCCCCTCAGTCTCTTACCCTCACTTCTACAAATTCCTTGGTCCCGCAACATCTGTTTCAACCCGTTCCTTTATCTGTTTTGTCTTTTCTCAACCTCTCATCCTCAGGTTCTACTCCTCTGGCGCCCCACTGCACCCCTCTGTCAGGCCCTCCCTATTCTCACCTTTACCTTCCCACCTCCCCAGCCTTTCACGTATTACATCCTCAGTTCACCATCTTGGGTACCACCTTTTCATCTTCTGCCCTAAGCTTTCTCTTAGGTTCGAAGTCTCTCCACACCTCCTCAGCCACATACTCCAAATTGCAGTGTCCACTCCTCAACCTCATTCTCAGAATGACTCCTGTCTCATTTCAACATCAATCTCAGTGACATTCACAGCCCCTCTTCACTCAACCCCTCCCCTTCCCTTCCAACCCCATTCTCAAACCCTTCCCAGGGGCCATATTCTTCTCATCCTTTCAATGAAAACCAAGAATTATTATTTCCAAGTCAGATTATCAATTTTGAGCCCTCCTTAAAGAGGTGCTACAGGGTGAGTATGCAGTGCTTGTCATGAAGAAGTAAAGTATAAGGTTCGATAATACCACAGTGGAAAGAGCAGTGGCTCTGGAATCAGCGATCCTGAGTTAAACCCTCTTCTCTTATGTCTGTGAACTTTTTTAAAAGTTCAAAATTAAAAACTATTTTGATAACTGTATTTCTGTATTATATGATATATGATAACTGTAACTCTATGTGTTTTATGCATTTAAAAACATTCTGAGAAGGGATTTTATAGAATTCCCCCAGTCTGACAAAAAAAACCCATGACACAAAAAAAAGATAAAGAACTATACTACATGATGGATTTTTGACCATGACAACTAATGAAATAAAGAAAAATTTAAATGACCTTAACAAAGATCTCTTTACATTTCTGCAGTGATGACAGAGGTGGAAAAGGGAGAAAGTAATCCTAAAAATAACAATTTCAAATCATCTAGAAACTTAGTACTCTAAATATGGCATTTTTAACATACTGCTGGTAAGTATTAAATAGTTCAAGCTTGACATTCTATAAATAAAAGAAGATAAAATTGTAGTGAAAAAAATGACTCAGAGGTCATTGTCCTTAGAGAATCAAATAAGGAATAACAATTTTTTTTCCTGTGCCAAAGGTAACAAGAAATGTATCTGTTGCAAAAAAGAAAAATTACAATGTATGATAGGACAAAGTAGAATTCAGCTCCACAGTGGCCTGTTGACACTGTTCAAAGGCAGGAATCACTGACCTGAGTGAAGCCTGGTTTGAATCACAATGAATCTGAAGCTAACTGGTAATCTGAAGCCAACTAAGTTTCAGTTTGGATGGGTATGAAAAAATTCATCAAAATTCATCAAAAGCACCCACTTTACAAAAACTATATGAACAGAATTCTTTCTCTAAAGCATAGACTGTAATTTTTTTTTTTGTTTTAGGTATTATAGCCCTCTGAATTGATGGCTTCTCAATATTACAAAAGCTGTGGATGGAGTCTAGTGCTGAAAGCTACTTACAAGCACAGTATATGTGTTTTACTGTAAGATATATATATATATATATAATATGTATATATATAGTATCTTAGCAAACCAAATAGAAGATGATGATCTAAAATATTATTTCCTAAAGATGTGTAATCTATATTAGCTAATTTCCATAACAAGAAAGGTAAGAACTCCTAGTAATCGCCTCAGCATGAAGCCTTAGTCTTTCTGCCAAATGGAGAGATTATGGTAGTCACATAATACATCTGAATATAACTTTGAATATAAACTCATCAATAAACCTTACTGAGGTGAATTTAAATTTAAATCTACTCCTCTTTCAAACTTTCTAAGTTCTCCTGAGAGTATTCCTAACCTTCCAGAGGTTTGAAACAATCTCCCTCAGCTACTTTACTTTTCTCCTACAGTTCTACTCAGTTGCCAGTCCTATCCTTTGTATCTTGATAATGTTTTCCATATGGATTTCCTTTTTTCTACTTAAACAGTCAACTTGAAATGACCTCCTAATTGCCCTGTAAACCCTTAAATCTCTCCCCTCCCCAACTCTGTCCTTCTGGGCAGAATTTAGCTCCCAAAATAATTTTTTAAAGCACAGTTTGTCCATGTACTCCCCAGTTCAATGATCTCTAGTAGTTCTTTAGGCTCTCAAACAAATTCCTTGCCTTGGAATTTAAAGTCTTTTACAATCTAGTTTCAAAGCTAATCATACAATATTATTTCCCTTCACATGCTCTACAATCCAAATTAGCCTTTTGTGCTGTTCCTTGGTCATTATACCCCATTCCTGGTGGGTTGATGCCTTTTCCCAAGCTATCTATTCCCTTGTGCTTAGAATATATCTTCCTTTCTCTACCTTTTAAGAGTCTCTCTAGTAGGGGTGGCTAGGTGGCTCAGTAGATAGAGCACCAGCCCTGGAGTCAGGAGTACTTGAGTTCAAATCTGGCCTCAGACACTTTATACCTGTGTTGCCTTGGGCAAGCCACTTAACCCCATTGCCTTGCAAAAAAAAAAAAACCTAAAAAAAACAACCCTAAAAAACCTAAAAGAGTCTCTCTAGTCCAGTTCAGTCCTGTCTGGCTCTTCCTAATTCATTGGAAGTTTTCGTGGCAAAGATACTGGAGTGGTTTGCCATTTCCTTTTCCAGTTCATTTTATAGATGAGGAAATTGAGGTGAACAGGTTAAGTGACTTTTCCAGGGTCATATAAGTGTCTGAGGCTAAATTTGAACCAAGGAAAAGAGGTCTATCTTTATTGCAAGCCCAGTGCTCTACTGCACCACTGAGCAGGAGATAATGCTCTATCTATTATACACTGAAGAGTATAGTTTCTTTAAACGTTAGTTAAGGGGCAGCTAGGTGGTATAGTGGTTGGGGTACCAGCCCTAAAGTCAGGAAGACCTGAGTTCAAATTTGACCTCAGAGATGATGCACTAGCTGTGTGACCTTGGGCAAGTCATTTGACCCCATTGCCCCACCAAAAAAAAAGCTTAACTTAGATGCCACTTCATATTTATGACCTTTTCTGATTCCCCCCATCTAGTGCTTCCTTCAAAAAAAATCTCTTTGCAGAATGTAAACTCCTTGAGAACAAGAACTATTTCTCTATTGTCTTTATATTCTCAGTACCTAGTTTATAGTATGTGCTTATTTCATTTATTAAGTGCTTTTTCTAGATCAGGTATTGTGCTAAATACCGGGAATACTAAATCAAATGCACAGTCTATTTTTTAAAATTTATTTTTATTTTTTAACAAATGACTTTTTAATACATTACTAAAATATTGTTTAATAGTAAACAAAATACCCCCTTCCCCCAAAAAATATAGACCCTCAGGAGAAATAAAGTAAAGATAAAAAAAAGTGCTTCTGTCTGTGTTCTGATACCACCAGCTCTGTCTCAGGTGGATCACATTCTTTTTGATAAGTCCATCACAAAAGCTACTTCCATATTTTTCCACTGTTGCCATTGCTGATTGCAACTTCCCTCCATCCAGACCTCCCCATTACCATATACAATGTTTTCTCTCTCCTTTCACTCTATCCCTCTTCTAAAATGTGCTGTAGGGTAGCTGAGTGGCACAGTGGACTGATCACAGGCCCTGGGGCCAAGAGGCCTCAAACCTATATACTACCCCTAAGGCCCAGCAACCACCCAGCCCTGTGGTCCTGGACAGGCCATCCAATTCTCAGCCCCTTGCAAGAAGTAAAAAAAAATGTGTTATATCTGACCACTCTCCCCCATGATCCACCCTCTCCTCTATCACCCCCCTTCCCCCCCTTCCCCCTTCTCTCCCTTTTACTCTAGATGTCTAGTTTATATGCTGTTTCCTCTCCAAGCCACCTCTGATGAGAGCAAAGGTTCCCTCATTCCCCCTCACCTTCCCCACTTCCATTTCATTGCAATAAAAATCTTATTATACGAAATAACTTAGCCTATTCCACCTCTCCTTTCTCTTTCTCCCATTACATTTCCCTTTTAGCCATTGACTCCATTTTTACAATATATCTTCAAATTCAGCTCTCTTCTGTGCTTCATCTATATAAGCTCCTTCTATCTGCTCTATTAAATGAGAACCTTTACATGAATATTATCAGTATCATTCTATGCAGGAATAAATGCAGTTCATCATCATTAAGTCCCTCATATTTTACCCTTCTCCTCCACTCTCTATGCTTCAGCTGAGTCCTATATTTGAAGATCAAACTTTTTGTTCAGCTCTGGTCGTTTCAACAGGAACAATTGAAATTCCCCTGGTTCATTGAAAATATAACTTTTTCCATGGAAGAGGATGTTCAGTTTTGCTGGGTAGTTGATTCTCAGTTGCATTCTGAGCTCTTTTGTCTTCCGGAATATTATATTCCAAGCCCTACAAGCCTTTAATGTAGTTGCTGCTAAGTTCTGTGTGATCCTGACTGCAGCTCCACAATATTTGAATTGTGTTTTTCTGGCTGCTTGTAATTATTTTCTCTTTGACTTGGGAGTTCTGGAACTTGGCTATAATATTCCTGGGTGTTATATTTTGTTTGGATCTCTTTCCAGGGGAGATTTGTGGATTCTCTCAATTTCCATTTTGCCCTCTGCCTCAAGGATTTTCCTGTAG